>NC_137051.1:9410000-9492500 GCF_032717465.1 Coenobita brevimanus
TTTCTGCTCCTCACGCTCCTCCCTTACTTTTTATGTCTTCCTCTTTTCTCCTCCGTTCTCCCTATCCCTCATTTCTTTTTCTCTCTCCCTTCTCTGATTTTTTTCCTTCTTTCTCTCCTGCTGCCCCTCTTCGCTTCCCTCCCTCTTCATCTGTCTCATGTCCAGCTTTCTCTGCTGTCCCCTCTCATCTGTCCTTCTCTTCTCATTATCTCTCTCCCATGTATCCTCTAACTTATCTCTCCCTCAGCCTCCTTTCCTCCTCCCCTCTTCTTCCATTTTTCTTCCTCCCCTCTGCTTCCATTTTCTTCCATCCCTCTTCTTCCCTCCCTTCACTCCTGTCCCTTCCCCCATTTCCCTGCCCTCCTTTCCCTTCTCACTTCTTGCTTCTCTCTCCCCCCTTCCCTCTTCTTTCCTTCTGTCTTCCCTTTCCCCCTTTCCCTCCTCTCCCTTTTCTCCAATCCCTTTTCTCCTATCCCTTTCCTCCTACTTCCTTTCTCATCCTTCTTTCCATTCCCTCATCTTCTCCCATTTCCTTTCCTTTCTCTTCTTTCCCTTTTTTCCCTCATGTCTCTTTCCTTGTCAGTTTTTCCTTTCCCTTCTTTAGTATTCTTTCCTACCTTACTCTTCCGTTCTTTTCCACCGCTTCCATCTTTTCATTCTCTCCTATCCTTTATCTCCATTCTGTTCTGTTCCTTCTTTGCCTCGTTCCTTCCTTTCCATTCTCGTCCGTCTGTTCATACTCATAGATCCTTACTTTCCCTTTTGCTTGCTCTCCTCTTCCCTACCATTTTCCATTCTTTCACTACTCTTCCTTCTCTCCTTTCCCTCCTTTTGCTTGTTATCTTTCCTTCCGCTTCCTTGCTTTTTTTTTTTCCTCATGTCCTACTTCCCTCCTGTCCCCTCTTTTCCCCTTGTCACTTCACTTTCTCTCTTCCCTTCCTTCCTTTCCTCCTTTCTTTCCTTCATTTCCTTAATTCACTTTTTCCTGTTCTGTCCTCTTCCCTCCATCCTCCCCAACTTTTCCAGGGAGACTTTTTCCCTACTTTCAAATAATCTCTTTTCCGTTTCTCTTATTTTTTGTTTCACAGTCCTGATATGCCTCGTCCACTTCGTCGTCCATTCCTTCCTGTCTTCTTCCTTTTCTGTCTTTATCCTTTTCTCAAGGTTTTTGTCCCCCCTCCTGCTTATCACTTTCCTTTGATGTCTCCTTCCTCCAAGATCTCGTCTCTTTCAGCGTCCTCTTCCTTGTGTTTCACCTTTTCTTCCTCGTCCATGTTTCACCTTCTTCCTCCTTCTTGTGTTTCACCTCCTTTTCTTCCTCTTACTTGTGTTTCACGTTTCCTTCCACTCCCATATGCTTCACTTCCTATTCTTAATCTTCCTTGTGTTTCACCATTTCTTCCTCTTCCTTGTGTTTCACCATTTCTTCCTCTTCCTTGTGTTTTACCCTTTCTTCCACTTCCTTGTGTTTCACCTTTTCCTCCACTTCCTTGTATTTCACCTTTCTTCCTCTTCCTTGTGTTTTACCCATTCTTCCTCTTCTTTGTGTTTCACCCTTTCTTCCTCTTCCTTGTATTTTATCCTTTCTTCCTCTTCCTTGTGTTTCACCTTTTCTTCCTCTTCCTTGTGTTTTATCCTTTCTTCATCTTCCCTGTATTATACCCCCTTTCTTCCTCATCCTTGTGCATCACTTTTCTTTTCAGCCTTTCTCCTAATTTTCATGCATTCTTCCTGTTCTTCTTCTAAGGCTTTCCATTTTGTCATATATTTTAACTACATCACTATTTCTTGCTCCTCTTGCTCAGTGTCTCAACCCTCTGTTATTATTCCCTTTATTTAGTTCTATTTCTTGCTTCCACTTCCTCGTCTTCCTCTCGCCTTTGCTCCGTACACATCAACCCTTCTCCTTTAACCTTCTCCATATTCTACTCTCTTCCATGTTCTCCTCTTTCTATCTTCCGTCCTCTTCCTCGTTACTCTAATTTTCATGTTTGTCTGTCCTTCCTTCGTCTTTTTTGTCTTCAGTCTTTTTTGTTTTTACTTTTCCTCCTTGATATCTCAGTTCATGTTATCCTTTACTTAATATTTTTACTCTTCTTGGGCTTATCGTCTCTCTCTCTCTCTCTCTCTCTCTCTCTCTCTCTCTCTCCCCTCTTCTCTTCTCTTTTCTTCTCTTCTCTTCTCTTCACTTCTGTCGTCAAAGCTTCTTCATGGCCGCTTCTTTCCATCCTTCCTCATCATACCTCACTGGTTTCCCCTCCCCTTTATCGTTTTTTTTCTTTTCTACCTTTTCCCCTACTCTTTTCCACCATAATTCTCGTCTCCTCCTCTTCTTTTTCGAATCCACGTCGTTCATTCTGCTCGTCCCTTTTTCAGTGCTTTTCATTTGTATTTCTAATAGTCTCCGTTTACTCCTCTTCGGTTCTTCTTCCTTTCTGTATCCCAAGTTTCCTCATCTGTCTTCTGCCTTATACTCTCCTCCCTTCTCCCTCTCCTTTTACTTTTCCATCTCCCTTGTTGTCGACCCTGTCCAGGATTTTCCTTATCTCCATCCCTTGACCTTTGCCGTTTTTCACGGTTTATTTCCCCATTTCTCCTCTCCATATCCTTTCTTTCCTCGTCTTTTTTTCCCACTTATTTCCTCACCTTTTTTTTCCACTTTACTCCTCTCCTCTCTTTTTCCATGTAACTCTTATCACACCTTTTTTCCTACGGATTCATTCTCTCTCTCTCTCTCTCTCTCTCTCTCTCTCTCTCTCCTTCCTTCCTTCCTTATCTCTCATCTCTGCGTCTCTCCTCTTGCTCCCTCGCTCCAACTTTCCACTCTCAGACATTCTTATAGTTTTTTCCTGCCATTACCAATCATGTTTTCCCCTTTGCCATTTCTCCTCGTCTCTCCACCATTCACTTCTCTCCTCTCTCTCTCCCTCTCTTTTCAATATTCATCACTTTTCTATATTCGTCACTTTCCTCCTCCTCCTCCTCCTCCTCCTCTTTCAGGTTACTCAATCGGGTAGCTTATAGATAAAGTATTAGAGAATTGACTTTTCCTTTCCAGTGTTTCCTATAAAATTTCCATGTCAGTTTTTCCATGCTGCATGGTGGTTTTTCTCACTTTTTCCTGGAGGGTTTGGTGGTGGGGGGAGCCTTCTTGCTTTACTATTCTTATCCTTCAGCATGTAGAGTTAGATCTTGTAGTAATAGTTTTCTCTAACAAGCAGCCTCGAAAGGACCATAAGGTCTGTTGCTGTTTGCTTTCCTGTGTAATCCTGTGTAATCTTCCTCCTCCTCCTCCTCCTCCTCCTCCTCCTCCTCTTCTCCTCCTCCTCCTCTTCTCCTCCTCCTCCTCCTCCTCCTCCTCCTCCTCCTCCTCCTCCTCCTCCTCCTCCTCCTCGTTTTCTCATATATTATATTTTTTTCATACGAGCTTTACAACCGCGCTGGCAGTAATGAAAGAGGGGATATTGTTTTGGTCAGTTTGTGTGTGTGTGTGTGTGTTTATAGCACAACTGCAACTGGGAAAAAGATTTCAATGAAACTAGACAGGATGGTTGCAACTGGGTCGCGAATGGGTCCGTTTCAAGTCCATGTCGACTGAAATTTTCTAAAGGAGTGTTTTGACCCGTGATTGTTCCTGTTGGTTGCAGGACCAAACCATTTTGTGAACAAAGCTCAGTCTTGATCCGGTTTTAGCCAAACTTCGTGGAAGCGTTGAAGGCCAGTCAAGGGATTACATGTTACTTTTGAGAGCATTACTCGTAAGTCAAAGATCAAAGCCACAGGGCCAGGCCAAAGCTTCACTTAGCAAGGCTTGCTTAAAGAATTTCTATCTGATTTAATCCAGACTTGGTAAAAGGGTTGAAGATAAGGTCAGAACGAAGGGATTCTCTTTTGAAAAGTTCTGAGCTCAGTCACCATCCCTCTCCTTCCTTACTCTCTTTTTCCCTGTTCTTCACTACCCTATTTTCCTCTTTTCTTTATTTTTTTCTTTTACTTCCTCTTTCGTCTCCACTTTACTTCCCGTTATCCCTCTTCACCCTTTTGCCGTTGTCTTGATCCCAACCTTCTTTACCACTTTTTTCCTTTTTTTCTATCCTTTAATCATGCTCCCTCGTTCTTATTCTCGTTTCTTTTCTCTTTCTTCCTACCCCATTTTCAGTCCATATTCTCCTCCTCTTCATAACCCCCTCCCCTCTTTACGCTCCTTTTCTTCTTCCTTCACACTTTTCATTTCCTCGCTCCTTTTCTTCTTCCTTCACACTTTTCATTTCCTCTTTCCACTACTTCCCCGCGTCTCCTTCATCTTTTCCTCTTTTTCCCCACCCTTTTCATTCCTCTTTCGCCGTTCCATCCTTATTCATGTCCTTCCTCCCAGTTCCTTTGTCCCCATCCTTTTTCCTTCTCTCTCTCGGCCTCTCCACACTTTCCCTTTTCCTCTTTACGCTTATCTGCCTCGCCCCTCTTTTCCTCTGTTTGCTACCCTTTTTCTCTCTCTTTTTCCCTCCCTTTTTCAGAGTTATTCCCTTCTTCCTCTTCTTTACACTCCCGTTGCCGCTTTCTTTCCCCTCCCATTTCCGTCCTCATCTTTTTAATTTTCTCTCGTGCGTTTTGCCTCTTCCCATCTTTCCCCTTCATATCCCATCTTTTCTCATGCATCTGTCTATGCCGTTTGCGTTTCCTCTTCACCTCCTTTTCTAACGCACTCGCTTAACCCATTTTGTATTTCATTCCTCTATGTTACTTCTTCAGTCTCCTTCCACTCCCCTCCTTTACCCTATTATTTCTCTATCCTTACCTTCAGCAGGTACATCAACAAACAAGGGATAAGGCTGTGGCACACCTAATGTATGACTTGGCTCGTATCTCTGACAGGGGTAAAAATAATCTTGTTTTTAATGCATCAAAGACTCAGTTCTTACACCTATCAACCCGACAAAATCTTCCACAGGTGTACCCACTAATGTTTAATAATATTCAGCTTAATCCTGCATCATCCTTGAACTTGCTTGGGGTTTCATTTACTCGGGACTTGTCTTGGAAAGATCATATTACATCTCTTGTAAAATCTGCTTCTGAGAGATCCGATCATTCTCAAAATGATCGGATCTTGAATTTGGCTCTCTATTGTATTTTGTTTTTCTCTTGGAGGGAACTGTTACTGCGGGCCCATGGCCTCTGGTTCCTTCTTCCTCGCATTAATAAAAAAAAAAAAAAAAAAAAAGGTGTGCTAAGCCGACACCGTTCCTTCTTTACCCCTGCACAATTGTTGACTCTACAGTATACACGGGTTTTATCCGCCCCTGTGTGGAGTACAACTCTCATGTGTGGGGATATTCCCCACATACAGCTCTTCTCAATAGGGTGAAGTCAAAGGCTTTTCGTCTCATTAACTCTCCTTCTCTTACTGACTCCCTTCAACTTCTGTCTCTTCGCCGCACTGTTGCTTCTTTATCTCTTTTCTATCGCTGCTTCAGTGGTCACTGTTCCTCTGCACTGTCTGCATGTATTCCTCCACCTCTACGACGGGTGCGTAGCACCCGTCTAGCAGCAAACTCTCAACCCTTTTTTGTCCGGTGCAAGAGTTAACCGTTACTCCCAGTCTTTCATTTATGCAACAGGTCAGCTCTGGAACTGTCTCCCTCTGTCTGTATTTCCTGCCTTCTATGATCTCCAGTCTTTCAAACGCAGTGTGTCCAGGAATCTCGAAATGATCGGATCTTGAATTTGGCTCTCTATTGTATTTTGTTTTTCTGTTGGAGGGAACAGTTATTGTGGGCTCATGGCCCTTGGTTCCTTCTTCCTCACATTAAAAAAAAAAAAAAATCCCACCCTCCCTGCTCCCCTTTCTTCCTCCATGGACCTCCTCCCCCTTTACTGCCCCTGTTTACGCTCGCCTTAACCCTTCACTCTTTCCTCCCTCCCTTTTTGCCTGCCCTCCTTCCCAATCGCTCCTTCCTCTCGTCTGTCCTCTTTTCCTCCCTCTTTACGCCTCCTTATCCCCTCTCTTTACGTGCTGTCTTGCCCTCTTCTTCACCCTTCTGTCTCCCTTTCCCTCCCTTTTTTCCGACCCACCCACCCTGTTGCTCTTTTCCATCCCCCCCCTTCCCTTTTACTCCAATTTCCTCCCTCCCCCTCTTTTCACCCTCTTTACGCTCCCTCTTTGTCATCTTCACCCCCTCTCTCCCCGTTCTCCCTTTTTTTCCCTCACGCCCTCCGATCCTCCTGCTTTCCCCTCCACCTACACGCATCTTCTCCCCATCCTTCTCCCTCTTTTGCTCTTCCTTCTCTCTCCTCCCCTGTCCTCTTCCTTCTCTCTCCTCCCCTGTCCTCTTCCCTCCTCTTTCCTTCCTTTCTCTTTCACTCTCCAAGTGCTTCTCTCCTCGTCATTTCCTTAACCCTGTTCTCTCCCCATCTTTTTCTCTCCCTCTTCACTCCCTATCTTTCATTCACTTGCTTTACAATCCTTACCTTCATCTTACAGAATTAGATATCATAGTGTCAGTCTACTCTATAACAAACAGCCTCGAAAGGGACATTAGATTTGTTGCTGTTTGCATTCCTTTTTACTTTGTACTCTTTTGCACCCTTCTCTCTCTCTCCCCATATTTCATCGCCCTTCTCCATCCCCATCATCCTTCACCCTCATCTCTCCCTATCTTTCCTTCACCCTCTTCTTGCCCCACCTTTCATTCACTCACCTCTCTGCCCATCTTTCCTTCATCCTTTTCTCTCCCCTTGCTTCCTTTTTCCAGCCCTCCCTCCCAATTCCTCCATCCCGCTATCCTCAGGGGACGTTGTGGCCAGGCTAGATTGAAACTGTCTCGGTAAGGGGAGGGGAGAGAGGCTGAGAGGAAGGAGAGAGAACGAGGAGGGAAGAAGAAAGAGGAGAGAAGGAAGAGAGAGAGAGGGAAGGGAGAAGCCAGGGTGAGGGGAAAGAGGAGGAGGGCGGAAGGAGAGAGCAGGGAATAAGAGAGAAAGAAGAAAAAGAAGAACGGGTGGATTGAGAGAGAGAGAGAGAGAGAGAGAGAGAGATACGAAACAGTACGGAAGTGAAAGGACGAGACAGATTGATGGGAGATACTGAAGAGGATGGCAAGAAAGAGAGAGAGAGAGAGAGAGAGAGAGAGAGAATAGGACCAGGGTACATAATGGAACTGACATTAGGGCTATGGGTAGATGCTAAGTAGTAAGACAAAAGAATCGTTAAGTGACAGAGAAAGTAAAGGGAATGGAAGGAAAAGATTGGATTAGGAGATGCGAGGTGATTCTAGGGAGCTTTTCGCATCCCATTGCTGTGAAACCAACTATAGGTACTTTATATAGGCTAATGTCAGATGTTTTTGTTCAGTGAAGAGAACTCCTAGCAGTGGCAATATTAAATTTTGTAACAGTTACCCCTTTTGGATGATGGGCGTAGATATTTTTATGCAGGCCAACACCAGATGATTTTATTACTTTTATTTTAGGTGGGGGTATCACAACAGTTCAGTCGTTAGGACCTGTATTGCTTAACCCTTTTCAGTGAATGGTCAGACCCAGGTATTATATTCAGATTGTGACCGGTGTTACGGTGACATGCGCTAAGGACAGGATGAAGATGCAGTGATAGGATGACAGATGTAAGGACTGAGTGACAGGTGTAAGGGAGGTTTAAAGACTGACAAGCGTAAAGGCAAAATGCTGGTGAAGGTAGACCAGACGATGGAAAGAGGAGCAAGAGAAAGAAAGCAGTGTGACCAAGGACTGGAGCTGAGTTCAGGTCAGCTCAGGTGAGGGTGGAAGCAAACTGAACTTGTTCCTAAATTGAACTGATACTAGGGCGTCCAGTACAGTACGTGCAATTTACAGTTATTGTCTTCGTGGGCATAATATTACTTGATATTTGAAAAGGCCTGTCGTAACCATGAATACAGCAGTACTAAGCAAAAAATTATGTTAGATTTCCTGAGTCGTTCATATCAAGTATATATGATTAACATTTGCAAAAAACAGATATGCGGAAGTTAAGTATGAACTGGCAATCAAGCATCATTGTTCTTAGCAAAAAGCCATGTCCCTACCAAGTCCTAATTTTAAGTTCTTCACTCCAGAAGTTATTAATTACTGCATATTTTAACGAAGCGAACACTAACTTTATGGAAAAGTTTTATGACTGGAAACAATGCTGAGAAAGAGGTAACCGTCTGGGATGGTGGGTGGTGGAGAGAGAGAAGCAAGGGGACGACAGGGTGCGATATGGAGACGGAGAGCAGGGATTAATTAGGTTGACGACAGGGCGCAGCAGGAGAGCAAAACAGGGTGGGAGTTACAAGGAAACCTGAGAATGACAACTGGTGACGGAGGATCAAGAGAACGACTAGTGGACAGAGGGCGGGGGCAGGAAGGCAGAGGACAGGGATTAATTTAGTTGACATGTAAACAAGGTGACTAGGAGACAAGTGGTGACAGAAGGTGTACGAAACGATGGACGGGTATGGAAAGGGGTTAACGTGATTACCAAGGATTAAATTGGGAGAAGACAGGGAGCGACTGAAGACCAAAATAGTGGCGACGATTAAGTGAAGTGACGGAGAGAGGGCAGGGATTAATATGATGGACAGTGAGAGCAAAATTAGGCGGTGGTGACAGGGGAAGCAGGACACAAGTGCGGACAGGTCAAGGGTGGTATAGGAGGACAGAAGACAGAACAGGACCAGAATGACAGACAGGAATTTATGTTGATGACGACAAGGTGCGACACGGGAGAAATGCAGGGTATTGGTTAAGGAGGCAGGTGGAGACGGTAGGTAAGGAAAGAAGAGGGAGGCAGAGGACAAGGACGACAGAATGCTACAGGCGAGGTTAACAGGATAAATGTGACAAATGAACTACGAGAAGACATGTAGATTCAGAGGGATACACAGAACGACAGACAGGGACAGGAGAAGGAGAGGTTCTGAATGGCAAGGACGGAACAAGGAGAAGAGGGATTGATTTCGTAATTTGCAGGCAGCGACAGGGAAAAAATAAGTGAATGGTGAAACGTCGAGATAGAAGAACGGCACAAAAATGATGAACAAGGGCAGGAAACAAGGGAGCTGAAATAATTGGCAGAGCAGAAGCGATAGGGGCAGAAGCAGGATGGCAGGGAAGGCGACGGCAGGGAGCGACGGATGAGGAAGCAGGGTCATTTTCATAACTTGAAGGCAATAAGTAAATGATGCGACAGGGAGAAATTAATATAGGGGGATTGAAAAAGAAAGCGACTGTGTGTGTGTGTGTGTGTGTGTGTGTGTGTGTGTGTGTGTGTGTGTGTGTGTGAGAAAGAGAGAGAGAGAGAGAGAGACACACACACACACACACACACACACACACACACACACACACACACACACACACACACACACACACACACACACACACACACACACACACACACACACACACACACAGATAGACAGACAAAAACCGACACAGCCACAGACTCACTAATAGACACAGACAGACATACAGATAGACACAGGCTGACAGTCAGACAGGTGCGTAATGTGAGGGGGTGCTAGGTAGGGGAAAGGGGAAAGGGGGGGGTGAGCTAGGAGGATTGTTCGCTCAAATGGGTTTCCTTTGGACTTAATCCGTCAAGCTGGGGCCGACCCGCTAAGTTCTTCCCCCTCCCCTCCCCCCCACCACCACCACCACTACCACTACCACTACCACATGCATTGCCAGGCCATCACGTACACCTCCCCCCCCATGCACTACCCTACCCCCTCTTATCTCCCCCTCCTACCTTCACCTCCCTCCACTCCTACCAGCAACTCCTGTCACTCCTGCCCCTTCCTCCCTTCCCACCTTCACCTCCCTCCCCTCCCACCTTCACCTCCCTCCCCTCCCACCTTCTCCTCCCTCTCCTCCCACCTTCACCTCCCTCTCGTTCCACACTCGCCTCCCTCCCCACCCACATGTCCCTCACTCCCCAACCACCTGAACCACCTTCCGCTCCCACTTGCATCTCGCTCCCATTACCTGCACTTCCCTCCCTTCGCCTGCGCCTCCTTCTGCATTCCATCATTCTCTTCATTCCTCCTTTCTCCGCTTCTTTCCTTGATTTCCTCATGTCTTCATCCTTTGTTTCGGTCGTATACTTAACAGTAAAGACTAGTAAGTGCTGGAACGTCTGCGTCATGCTTATATTATTTAAGGTCTTCGCTTTGGGAAGTATGAATAATTGTGGTTTTAATAATTTTAGTAAAAAAAAATATATAACTTTTCCTTTCGTGTGAGGAGAAATTCAAAGTAAAACCAAAATCCATCGTGTTTCTTTGATAGTAAGATTATCTGAGCAAGGCGTTATAGTGAATCAAACAGATACTGTGCCTTTATTCAGTGAACTTCTTTCTGGTCACGTAATCTCTAGTTTCTCCTTTACCCATTCGTTTCCCTTTAATCCCGTTTACTCCCAAACCATTCTATCTCCATCACATCCCCAGTGACGGTAGTATTTGCGCCGCATTAGTGGCCGGGGACTGCATAGCACGCGATTATTTTTTACGGTCGCGTTTGCAAAGTTTGAGCAGTTGTTTCAGTGTGTGTGTGTGTGTGTGTGTGTGTGTGTGTGTGTGTGTGTGTGTGTGTGTGTGTGTGTGTGTAAACAAATTTACTCAGACAGTTCTTATCCGATTTCAGCCAAACTTCTTGAAAAGGTTGAGGGTTAATTAGTGAGAAACCGATCGTTTTCAGAACGGTAGATCAAGGACCATGGTCACAGGGCTAGATCATACGCTGACCTAGCAAATTCAGCTCAAACAGTTTCTTACAAATCCAGTTTAGACTACACATGGAAGAGGGATCGAGGGTACAGCATGATTGAAACGATTGAGTTTTGAGAAACGAAAGGTAAAGGTTACAGGGCAAGGTCAATGTTCGGCCTGTGTTTATGGGTGTTAGTAATCCAATTTCGATCCGACTGTAACCAAGCTCGGTGGAAGGGTTGGAGTCAGCCAAGGAGCAAGCTTAATGTATTTATTAGAATAGTAGGCCAAGTGTCAAGGTCACATGGCAAGGTCAACTCACATAGTATTGATCTGATTTGAACCAGACTTGATGGAAGGGTTAAGGGTCGGGCATGAACGGAGAAATTCAATTTTTAGAACAGTTGAACAGTCAGTCAAAGGTCAAAATCACAGAACAAGGTCAAAGTCCCACCCGTTTGTCTGTGTTTGAGTAAAATATGTAAAACAATTTTATCTTGATCTGAATCAGACTTGGTGCATGGTTGAGAATCCCCCCCCCCAAAGTGTTGACCTACTGTTTTTAGAGTAATAGTTCAAAGGTCAAGATCACATGGCATGGTCAACTTTAATCATTTTTATCAGATTCAGACTGAACTTTGTAGAATGGATCAGGTTAAAACATGGATAGAGTCGATTCTGAGAACAGTTACTCAAAGATCAAATCACAGGAAAAGATGAGAGGTAAAGCTTGCTATGCAAAGTCAACTCTGTTCTGATTTGATTTGAACCAAACTTGGTGAAGGGTTAAAGGTCAGGCAGGAATGAGTAATTCGACCTTGTGTAATCAGTCAGTCAAGGTCAAGGTCACTGAGCTAAGACTAGTATGCGGCCGTTAGACCATTTAGTGTGTGTGTGTGTGTGTGTGTGTGTGTGTGTGTGTGTGTGTATAAAAATATAAAATAATTTGGTTTTACGCCAGGTATCCCCGAAGGGCTAAGGCGTTGCCTCTGGGTAGAGGACTTTTGGACTGGAGCGTGTAGCATTTTATGACCGGATGTGTGTATGTTTAAATACTGTAAGCAGACTCCAGTGCTTTACCATTTTAGCGTTGTTAAACTTTCCTTAGAGTGAATTTTGGAATGAGCAAAATTGTTCAAAATCACTGGTAATCGGGAACTTGCAGTTGTGTGTGGTAGGATTATGTGTATTGCTTTGCAGTAGTCAGTTGACACTGAAACTCTTTACCGGTGTAATACTTGTCCGCTTATGAAATTCTCCAAAGATAAGCCTGCTTTATAAAACCCACTCAAATCTTCCATTAGTGAAAGATAATCTTTTTATCATCACTTGCTGGTCATGCCTGGTCAGCTGCTCACGATGTACATCGAGTTATCTAGTAAGCATTTGTTTCTATATTGCTTTGTAAATTAATATTTGCCCCGTAATCGAATGCTGGTTTTAAGATGTCCGTGTCCACTTGGTATGATATAGATACAAGAAAATAGCGCCTAATGATGACGTTAAAAGGAGTGAAAGTGTTGTAACATGATCAGCAAGTTAGAATGTGCCATTTTGAAGATAATATTGATGCCATATCCTGAGGCCTAAAACTCTCAGTTTTCCAGAATCACTTATGTAGTATGTCTTGGTTTACAGAGAACCACATCTGCCGAATATTATGATGAAGAGGACAAAGCTGCCAGGTGCTCAGGGAAGAAAGGAAGAGCAGAAGCGATCGAGAAACAGAGGTATGTCAAGAGCATTCTTTATATTTCGTTTTGATATCTGACTTTACTTTTTGAATTAAGGTATAGAATCAAGACATTTGCAGCTTTAATTTGCAGCATTATCGTTACCAGTGCTTTCTGTTAAAGTGCATGGTTTCTTAGTAATTGCTAGTTCATTAGGAAGACTTTTTTAACATTTACTGCACAGATGCCCACCACCTCTCCACCTTCCTCGGGTTTTCTTTTTCTTTTTTACTGACAGTCGAAAGAAAATGTACTGTAATGGGGTTTATTAATTGGTAGCCGTCTTAAGACAAAATTCAGAATTATCTTTTACAGTTCTCTTTCGGACAAACAGTTTACTGGTGTAGTTTGTTGGCATTGCACAAACTACATGCATGTACTGTATTGTGTAGGCTGTGTTACTCTGAATGATTTGTCCATCTCCCTCTACTTTTCTCATACGTACTTTCCTTACCCTCTCGCTCTTTCTTTATCCCTTCCTTCTGCACTCTTCTTCCTTTCCCAGATTTACCCCTTCTTCATTTTCCTTCCGTCTCCTATACGTCACTCTTCCTTGACAGATCCCTCTCCCTCCTGCCAGTCCCCTCCTTGAAATCCTTTCCATCCATCCTCCTCTCTTGCCTTCTCCCCATCCCTCTTTTTTTTTCTCTCTCTCTTTCTCCCCCTCCATCCCTCTCTTCCCTCCCTCGCTGTTCCTTCACCCCTTTCCCACCTTTGTTCTTTCATCTACTCCACTCTCCCCTCCCAAACCCTTCCCCCTCTCTTTCCAGATCTACTTAAACCTCCTCCGTTTAACCACTCCGCAGTTCCCCCTCCAGCATCTCCCCCTTCCTCCCTCCCTCCCTCCTTCTACCCCTCTCCCCCATCAACAGTCCCCTCCAGCTCCCCCCCACCCCCATTAGCTAAGCCAGGCCTGCAACTGAGCCGAAAAGAGCGAAAGTGGGGTCAGGGATAATTGAAAATAAAGGTAGTTATAAAAATGCAGGGAAGTCAAAGGGGTTATTTATTGCCAGTATATTTTCTGACGTTTATTATGGTACTGATGTTGTGCATATTTCTGCACTTATTTCTTCATTTCTTATTTGCCAGCTCTTGTGTACGTACCTTGAAGGGTGTTTGTTTGCACACTTATAGTTTGTTTTTGCACGTATTTTTGGTATTAATTGTCCATGTTTATTATCTAAGTTTTGCTCACCTTATTGATCCATATACATTGCGTTTTTTTTCGTATGCCTACCAATTTTTTGTGCATTGTTTTATTTTTAATGTGTATTCTGATAATGTTTGCTTGTTTATCTTCTTTAATCAGACCTTTGTTCATCTTTAAGTCGGCTGATTTACGTGCTTGTTGTTATTGTTGTCTGGTAATGTGTTTGTTGGCCAGCTCATTCCGTTTTTAATGTTAGTCGCATTTTCTTTCTCGTTTAATTGTTGCAGGCACTTCTACCCTTCAGAATTAACCGATTCCGACCAAACTTGGACACAATGACCAGCCTAGGACCTAGTTGTGTCCGTAAGGTTTTGGTTGCCAGGCAACTACTCGTTTCCCATCAACGGCCGAAAAACCGCATTTTTTGTACTTTTCACGTTTTGAGCTGTAGAAGCATTACTGATGGACGTAGAAAGCTCTGATTTCTTTATGTGTAATCTTGAGGTCATTCCCTATCAGAAGTTTGCCATCCATTTTTCCCCTCTCTCTAGTTTTCGAGTGGCAACCCTGCGAAGATTGGCCTCAGCCTTCCTAGCAACCAGTACCGGTTTCTCAAAAGTCTCCCCCTAGTTCCCCAGCGACAGTTTGCACGCTAATAGACATTGACTAGTACTACAACTTTCTAGTGTACACCTATGTGCAACATTGGCCAGGTCAGGGGCCAAAGATCATGAAATGTGGAAATGGTGAAAATATCTAAAATCACGTCTATGCTCATGCGAAATGCTAAGGCTCCGAAGATTACTAAGCTAGTGCCATGATTCTTTTATATAATGTTGCACTGGAGTACCTTCATACAAAAATGACCGTGTCGTAACTCACTTCCAGTCGCTGGCAGCGCCACCTGGAAGTTGTACCTCTGGTGGGCCATTCCGCGAATTTCAAGTTCCCTAGCTCCACAGTGGGTGGATGGAATCGAATGAAACTTTGCATACTTTTAGACGTTAATAAGTACTACAAGTGTGCTTCGTACATGCATGACCTATGTCTGCCAGGCCAGGGGTCAAAGGTCATCAAATGCAGAAAATATGGAAAGTGCTAAAATTACGAACTTGATCACGCGACATGCTAAGGCTCTGAAGATTATTAAGCCAGGGCCATGATTCTTGGGTAGGATGTTGCATTGGAGTACCTCCATATAAAAATGATTTTTAGTGTTGAGACTCACTTCCGGTCACTGACAGCGCCACCTGTAATTTGTACTTCGGGTGGGACAAAGCTTGATCCACTTAGAACTCGCCATCGTTGCGTACCAGCTTGTTCATCTATTTACATAGTCTTTTTATGGAAGTATTTCCCTCTTATTTATTTTGCAATATATATTTTCTGTTGTCTGTGTAATCAATTTTCATTTTTTTAGTTTGCGATTTTTTTCCTTTATCATACGTACATTGTGCATTTATGTGCTTTTCTCTATCTATCTATCTATTGCCAGACGCCTCAATCCCGTTTGGGGTGGCCACAAACAAATCGCCTCCAAGTCGCCCTGTCCCCCGCCATTTCACTGCCCTGCTCCCAACTCACACCCCCCTCTCTCATATACCTCTCCACCCCATCCCTCCATCTCATCCTCGGTCTCCCCCTCCCTCTTCCACCCTCCACCTCACTCACATACACTCTCTTCGTCAGTCTTTCACCCTCCATCCTCTCCACATGGCCAAACCACCTCAGTGTGTTCCTCACAACGCTCCCTATCACATCCACATCCACACCACAACGCTCCCTTACATCTTCATTCGTCAGCCTGTCTCTCCACGTGACTCCACAGGCTCCTCTTAAATAACTCATTTCCACTGCTCTCACTCTTGACTTGTGTCCTTCCAACAATGTCCAAGCTTCACTTCCGTATGTTAGAGTTGGTATCACAATACTGTCATGTAGTAACTTTTTTACTTCCATGCTCACTTCCCTGTTTCTTATCACTGCTTTCAAGGAACCAGCAACCTTTCTTCCCTGCTGTACCCTTTCAAGCACTTCACCCTCCAAACCTCCATCCTTACTCATCACACTACCCAAATACTTAAACGTACTCACATTTTCCAATTCCTCACCATCCAACCTCGCTGTACATTCACTGACTTCACCTCTCTCAAAGACCATCACTTTACTCTTCCCTACATTCACCTTTAGGTTTCGTTTCTTACACACTCTCTCAAACTCATCCACCAAGCCTTGCAGCTCCCCTTCGTCTTCACTCAACAACACAGTATCATCTGCAAACAACAGTACAGGGAGTTTCCAAACAATATCCTCTCTCACCAGGGCCACTCCAACATCCACTACCCTACCTTGTACCTCTTTTATTACCCCATCCATGTACAGATTGAACAACCATGGAGACATGACACATCCCTGTTTCAAACCAACTTTCAAAGAGAAAAATTCACTTAGTTCACCATCCACACGCACTGCAGCCTTCGCACCATCGTACATACTCTTCACAGCATTCAACAACTTCCCATCTACTCCATATATTCTTAACACTTTCCACAATCCTTGTCTATCCACCCTGTCATATGCTTTCTCCAAATCCATGAAAGCCGCATACAACTTCTTTCCCTTCTCTAGAAACTTTTCCACTAAAGATCTAAGAATGAATATCTGATCTACACAACCTCTTCCCTTCCTAAAGCCTCCCTGTTCTTCTCCAACTAATTTCTCTGTTCTTTCTCTAACTCTGTCTATAAGTATCCTACCATACACTTTTCCTATTATACTAAGAAGACAAATGCCCCTATGATTACCACACACTTCTTGTTCCCCTTTTCCTTTGTACAAGGGAATAATTATACCTGACTTCCAATCCTCCGGGACTCTACCTTCCTCCCAGGCCAATCTGCACATCTTCCACATCCATTCTACTACTATCTCTCCCCCATGCTTCAGCATTTCACCACACACTCCATCAATTCCTGGGGCTTTCCCTGATTTAACTTTCTTCACTGCTTCCACAACTTCTATCCTACTGATTTCTTCCTGTCTTCTCACCTCCCTCCTTCTCCCAGCCATTCCCCAGCCACTTATACTCGCATTACTTCCATCCTCTACGTTCAACAATTCCTTAAAGTGTTCTCTCCATCTGCTCACTTTTTCTCCCTTCGCCACTAGTAATCTACCATTTTTATCTTTCACTCCCCTGCTAACTTCACTTCCACCCTGTCTTACTCTTTTCACTTCTCTCCAGAACATTTTCTTACAGTCCCTCCACTTTACACTCAAATTCCTTCCAAATTCCTCATCCACTCTCTTCTTACTCTCTCTTACTAATCTTTTCACCTCTCTCTTCCTTTCCACATATAACTCTCTCTTCCGCCTCTCAACTTCTTCCACGCCCCTATTTCTCATCCATTCATTGTATGCTTTCTTCTTTTGTGCCACAGCCTGTTTCACCTCTTCAGTCCACCACGCTGTTCCTTGCACCCCCTCCGTCTTCTCTTCCTTCCACACACCACATCACATGCTGCACATATTTCTTCTGTAAATATCTTACACACACCTTCCACGTCTCCCATCTGCTCCAATTCATATTTGCCCAATCGTTCCTCCACTTCTCTCTTATACTCTGCCTTTTTCTCATCCTCTTCTAACCTTTCCACTCTCCTTGCAACTACTCCTTCCTCTCGTCTTTCCCTTCTTCTATTCCTCCATCTTACTTGCATCCTAATCCTGGCCACGACCAAGTAGTGGTCAGAAAGTCCACTCCCCCAACCTCTATACACTCTTGCATCCTTTACACATCTTCGCATCCTTTCATCCACACACACATAATCAATCATTGCCTTCCTTTCATTCAGTTCACCACCCACCCTTCTCATCACTCGCCATGTATACCTGTGGATCATTTTATGCCTGAAGAGGGTATTGGCTATTACCAACCCCCTCCCAGCACAAATGTCCACTAACGCACTCCCATTCTCATCTATCTCAGCAGGCACACCCCACTCACCAACTATTCCATCCACCTTCACATTACCAACTTTACCATTCATATCACCAATCAAAAACACTCTCTCATTCCTTCCAAACTTTTCCATGCACACTTCCACATTTGTCCAGAACTCTTCTCTCACTCTTCTAGCACGATCTTGCGTTGGCGCATACACACACACAATCGCCCACATTTGTATTCCAACTTTCAACTTTACCCACACAATCCTTGACCCAACTGATCCATACTGTCTTATGCTCTTCTTCCATCTTTTACTCACAACTATACACACTCCTTCCTTTGCCCTCTCATTCTCATCTACTCCTGCACATATACCCCATCCATACTCCCATTCTCTCACACTTTCTCCTCTCCATTTTGTTTCAGTTATTCCACATACATCCACTTTCGCATCCTCAAGCACCTGGACAATCTCTCTCTCTTTCACTTCATCATTCGCTCCTCTTACATTCCATGTACACATTACCAAGTCCTTTGTCCGGTCCTGGGTCGTCAACGTTTGGTCAGTCCTTGTCCGAGGCTTCTTGTTTGTTTTTTTAGTTAGTTGTTTTCCGGGGAGGGGCACTAACCCTCCGCCAACCCTTTTAGTCGCCTTTTACGACAAGCAGGGATACTGGGGGAGTATTCTTGAAAACCCCCCCTACCCCCAGGCGACAGTTAATTTGCATATCAGTGGGTTTTTTGAAAAATGCTCAAAGATGTCTGGGCGGCGCCCTCCCTAGTAGGGTTCAAAGGTCATGAAACTGTACATATAGTTTATGCGGACGCGAGTGCAAGCTTCAAAATCGGGGGTTTGATAGCCAGACTATTATGGTTTCGTTTGTTAACGTCTGTTGTGGGATTCCAGTAAGAAATGAAGGTCCAGACTTTTGTTACATGTCCCCTTTAGGACCTATTTCTCATTTTCCTTCAAATTCTAGCGATTTTATATTGCCTATTTATATCTAGCTAGTTTCCATTTCCCTTCAACTTAGTATACTTTTCCACCATATTCCTTTCTTCTGAGCCATTTAAAACACTCTGCCATAAGGGCGAAATTCCCAACAACCTACATGCAACTGTCGATTCTACTGCAGCGAGAGGTAAAAAAAAAAAAAAGTACTTATATGTTGAATAAATACAGTACTATGCTTGGATATTGGCAAGCATTGTGTTGTGGGAGAGAGAATAATGTATCATCCAGCGTTCAGGAGTGCTGTGTTGGCTTGTGTGGGTGTGGGTGTAGGTGTATGTGTTTGGTTAGGACGGTGACTTGTTTGTGTTAGTACTTTGTGTGTGTGTGTGTGTGTGTGTGTGTGTGTGTGTGTGTGTGTGTGTGTGTGTGTGTGTGTGTGTGTGTGTGTCGGTTCATTGTATATATTCGTAAGTGTGCTAGTTGATTGTTATATATTAGTGTAGTATTATGATTATGGCATAAGGTTTTACGACTCACGTGAAATTCTTAGCGAGTGGGATTGTATGCTGTATAAGGTGCATGTTGTGGTGACGGTGATGGTTATGTGTTGTATGAGTGTTGAGTAGATTATTATGTCGGGGAGAGTGTGGTGGTATGCAGTATGAGGTGTGTAATGTGCTGAATGTGCTGGTGTGTTTGGGTTGTGTGTTAAGTGCTTACCCATAGTAAGTTCGGTGGTAATGCTGTGTGAGTAGTATAGGTGTTATATAAGTGTTCGTGAGTGTGGTGGCACGGTGTATGAGATGTGTTTTGTGAGTTATGAGTGTGTGTTGTGTTTTGATGATATGTTGTATAAGTTGTGTGTTACGGTGAGTGGTAGGGTGTTATATGTGATGAATTTGATGAGTACTGGGTATGGAGTGTGAGGTTAACCCTGTATGACTTAGTGTTGTGGTGCTTATAATTTTGATGTGCTATGTAGCTGAGTTGGGCAGTGGAGTCGTAGATATGGTCGTATTCTTCATGGGTTGTGTGTTGTGAATATGAGTGTTGCATGAGTGTGCTGCACCAAAGTTTTAGTAAGTGCGGTAGTGTGCGTTATGAGTTGTTGTGGTGAATATAATTGTGAGTTTTATGAGTTGGTTACGTGAGTCTGGATGAGTGTAAAATATGTGTGAGATGTGTCGTGTAGTGATTTGAGTGTGTGTGTGTGTGTGTGTGTGTGTGTGTGTGTGTGTGTGTGTGTGTGTGTGTGTGTGTGTGTGTGTGTGTGTGTGGCCTGACTTGTACTTGCTGTTTTGCGTGTATAGTGCATGATTTATTAAACTGCTGTTTTTGAACGCTAACAGTAGAGGTAACTGTAAAGGAAGGAGTACGTGTGATGTGTGTACAGTAGGCTTATATTGTTTCATCACACTGTCTCGTAGCAATGTTTGTCAGCGCACAGGGAGATTTAGCTGAGGTAGATAATGGGGAGATAGATTGAATTTCTTCTGGTCAGTTCGTTCTTCCAGATCTGTAAAAAGATGATTGATAGAGATGATACGTGAGGGTTTATGTGAGCATGTGTGTGTGCGAATGTAGTATGTATGGAAAAACGACTGCTTACTGACAAATCCGAATACATACATGCATACACATACGTAGGTACTTACACAGGTATAGTATGCATGCGTGTAAAAGAATGTAAGTTTTTCTCAAACCAGAATACGTTAACTCAGTTATGCATACATAAGGAAAATACTCGTATTCAAAGTTTCACACACACACACACACACACACACACACACACACACACAGATAAGAAAGTTTATCCAGAAACACACACACACACACACACACACACACACACACACACACACACACAGATAAGAAAGTTTATCCAGAAACACACACACACACACACACACACACACACACACACACACACACACACACACACACACACACACACACACACACACACACACACACACACACACACACACACACACACACACAGATAAGAAAGTTTATCCAGAAACACACACACACACACACACACACACACACACACACACACACACACACACACACACACACACACACACATAAGAAAGTTTATCCAGAAACACCCACACACACACACGTATGGAAAAAGCACACATGTACGTAAAACACGCACAAACGCACACTCAAACACACACAATAAATGTTATCTCGAGGAAATAATATTGCGGTGTGTTTTGTGTGGGGCGGAAATTGTTGGTGTTATTTTTTGAGGATATGAGTAAAAATAGTGGATGGAAAAAATGCGAACTTTGAAGACGGGAACGGAAGAGGGAGAGAAAAGGGATGAGAGAGAGAGAGAGAGAGGAAGGTGTGAAATGAATTGAGAGAAGTAGGAGCGGAAAAATAAAGGGAGAGTAAAATAAAAAAAAAAAGACGAGAGGGAAAGAAAGAATGAAAGTGGAAGAGGGTGCGCGAAGGAGGGATGGGAATGTATGAGAGAAAGAAGGAAAAGAAACTGAGGTTAGAGAGGGTGCAAGGGTTGGGAAGGAGGAAGAATATGGAAGAAGGAGTAAAAATGAGGGGAGGAGAGTAGAAGAGGACAGGGTGGGAGAGAGAGAGATGGAGTGTGTGTGTGTGTGTGTGAGAGAGAGAGAGAGAGAGAGAGAGAGAGGCATGGTTGGAGGAGGAAGGGAAAGAAAAGAGGGGGATCCGGAGACACAGGCAGGAAGGTAGATAGGGAGGGAAGGAAATACGAATATATAGTAGAGGAGCGACATTAGAAGGAGGGAGAGAGGAGGGGAGGTGGAGGCAGACGGAGAGAGGGATACAAGATGGAAAGGGGCGAGAGGAGGAGGAGGAGAGAGAAGGAAAGAAGGAGAAAGGGGAAGGAAGGGACAGATAGAATAAGACGTGGAAAGGGAAGGAAGATCAGGGAGGGGGGTGCTGGTGGGAGGAAAAGAGAAAGAGAGGGGAGGAAGAAGGGAGGAGGAGAGGAAATAGCAGATGTAAGGAAAGATGGGAGAGAGTGTAGAAAGAAAGAACAGTGCAGGAGGGGAAGGTGAGGAGGGAGAGACCAATGTATCGAGGGGGGGGAGGGAGGGGGAAGCAAAGAGGAGAGGAAGATGAGAGATTGGGAGGGAGACATAGGGGTAGAGACGGATGAAAGGAGGTAGGCATTGAGATGGGGAGGAGGGATAGAGAGAGAAAGGGAAAGGAAAGAGAAAATGGATAAGAGAGGAATAGTATCAGGAATGGAAGAAGCAAAAGGGGATAAAAGGAAGGAGGAAGAGAGTAATGGAAATGGGAAAGAAAAAGTAAGAGGGTTGGACGAAGAGGACTACGGAGGGAGAAATGGAGGAAGGGAGGAAAGTAAGATCGAGGGAGGAAGGAAGAGAAATAGGGAAAGGAGATAAAGACGTTGAGAATGAGAGAGGGATCAAGAAGGACAGATAAGAGGAGGAGGAGAGGAAAAAAAAGTGAGAGAGGGAGAGGAGAGACATTAGGAGGGATTGAGGGAGGAAGGACAAAAAGAGAGGCAGAAAGGAGGTGAAGATGAGGTAGATCGAAGGGGGAGAGGGGAGGAAGGGAGGGAATGAGAAACAGAAGAAGATGGAGAAAGCGAGATGAAGGTGAGGCAGATTGGAGGGAGGGAGGAAAGGGGAAGGGGGAAGGAAGGGTGGTGGAGAGAGGGACAGATGGAAGGAGGGAGGTAGAGGGGGAAGGGGGAGAGGGGAGGAAGGGAGGGAATGAGAAGCAGAAAAAGATAGAGAAAGCGAGGTGAACGTGAGGCAGATTGGAGGGAGGGAGGAAGGGGGAAGGGAGATGGAAGGGTGGTGGAGAGAGGGACAGGTGGAAGGAGGGAGGGAGGAGGGAGAGAGAAACATTACCTCCTCTACAGTAAAAGCAAAATCGTGTCTGGCAACTTACCTCAGTTTGCATGTTGTGAAGGGCTTAATCCGGGCCAGGTCTCATAGTCCCCCCTCCCTCTCCCATCCCCTCCTTTTCCTCCTGCCCTCCTCCTCCTCCTCCTCCCTCTCTACCCCCTCCTCTTCTCTCCCCTCCTTCTTTCTCTCCTTCCCTCCTCTTTTTCCGTCCTTCCACCTCTTATTCCTCCCCCCCTTTCCCTTTCTCCTTCCTTTCAGTTTTATTCATTATCGTCTTTCCTGTTTCCCTCCTCCTTTCTTGCCTCATTCCCTCCTCCTACCAGCATTCTCTCTGTCTCTCTCTCTCTCTCTCTCTCTCGTTTTACCACTCCTTTTTTTCTCCATTCTTCCCATCTTTTTCTCGATCTCACTCCCCCCCACCCATCCTCCTCCACTTCTTTTTCCCATACTTTTTCATCCGACCGCTTAGTAATTTTTTTTTCCTTTTTTTCTAGCTTCTATTTATTTTCCCCTCCCATGCCTCAGTTTTCTCTCGCTCCCTCACTGCTCCCTGCCGCTCGATGCTCTCGTTACACACAGCACTTGAGGAACAAAAATTGACACCTTCCAGCCCGAGGATGTAACTTATGCTCGTGCTATCTCCTGGCGATTTAATTCAGCTTGAGATGGATTTTTCGATGTAGGGGAGCTGGATATAGCCTCGATAAGTCTCACATCATTCTCTTCTCTTTAGTAGCAACAAGAATTAGCTACAAAAAGACCATCATACTGAATATTGTAGTGTTCTGTTCTCATATTGTTTCAGCATCGACTCTATTCGTATGTGATTCAAACAACAACTCTATCTTCACCCTGCTTGTGTATATAAAATGTGCGTGTCAGTTTAAGTTCTGTTGTAGTTGAGAGACCTTCCCAGACTGTGAGAAATAGTCTTTTTATGGTATAGATTATTAGCATTGATCTGCATGCATCCCACAAAGGGGTGTAATTAACAACAGCGCTGCGAGACCATACACGTTCTATCTTCTTTATGTGCTTTAGAAATTATCAACAGAATTTGGGGCTTATTTTCCATTTTGCAATTTACAGGTAAGTTATGAGTATACTCTCATATCTGTTTCCTCCTCTTCCTCTCTCTTCTCTTCTCTTCCTCTTTGTTACCTCCTTATCTCACATCCTTTGATTATTTTTACGCCGCTTATCGTCCTATCGCACATTAATTTCGGTCATGAAGAGACGCCATAATGAGGCACACGCGCTGAGGAGCAGAAATAAGAGATCGTATCGAGTAACGTATGATGCAAGAGAGGTCATTGTTAGACTTTAATGTGTGTGTGTGTGTGTGTGTGTGTGTGTGTGTGTGTGTGTGTGTGTGTTTTCAAATATTTGGTACTTCTCTTCCGAAGTACCGAAACTGTAGACTGTACAGTATCAAAATTGTCAGTTCTGATAAATATCCGTATCATCTGAATTAGCTGTCATATGGGAAAAAAAAAAAAAAAAAAAAAAAAAAAAAATCCTTCAATCTTAATTTCCAGTCTCCACTTACTAAATATCAGGAAACGGGAAAGGGCACAGAAAATTGTCAGCTCCCCCCGACACTCCCTCACTCCCCCTGACACCTCTTTACCCCCCACCGACACTCTCTCACTCCCACCAGCCAACAATTACTGTAAATGATTCCCCGCAGTGATTGTGAAGCCTAATGAGGGCGTGTGAGGCGCTCATGAGGGTGGCGACGGCTAATGATTACCGGGTATAAAAACAGGGGGTGAGGTGTGCCGGTGGGAGAGGTAATTAGCCCTTGTGTATGTGTGTGTGTGTGTGTGTGTGTGTGTGTGTGTGTGTGTGTGTGTGTGTGTGTGTGCGCGCGCGCGCACCGCGCATGCCTCTCCACTCCCTCGTACTCATTCTTGTGTGTGTATGAGCGTCTCCTTCCTTACAGAGTGTTTGTTGGGGGATTCGTCGTTTTTACACGGCCCCTATATTCCTTTGGCCCAATCTCAGGTGTATCAGTATGTCATTAAGTTTAGTCATCACCACCACCATCATAGCGGTCCAAAACATGTTCATTGCAGCGCCTCTCTTCTACTGTTGGTAATGATGTCTTTGCCGGTACATCTGCACCCGCGCGCACTCATACACAGCAGACTGTTTCATAATGTTGGCGTTGATTTAGTAGGAACGCTTAGTGGCAGTACTGGAGTTCTTTTGCTACTGCAGTTCTCTTGATGCCGACCTTCCTTTTGTGCTGATCTTCTTATGCTGATGTTCTCTTGAAGCTAAACTTTCTTAGATGCAGAACTTCCCTTTATACTGAACTTACCTTGATGCTGGACCTCTCCCGTTGCTGAACTACTGCTGCTGCAGAACTTTTCGTGATGCTGAACTACTGCTGCTGCAGAACTTTTCGTGATGCTGAACTGCTACTGATGCTGAACTTCTACTGATGCTGAACTACTAGTGATGTTGAACCTCTCCCGATGTTGAACTACTAGTGATGCTGAACTACTACTGATGCTGAACTGCTACTGATGCTGAGCCTCTCAAGATGTTGAACTTCTCTTAAAGCTGAACTTTACTGATGCAGAACTTCTGCTGAACTTCTACTGATGTTAAACTTCTACTGATGCTGAATTCCCTTGATGCTGAATTTCTCGTGATGCCGAATTTCCGAATATCTCAGTGCTAGTGGACTTGCTGATGTTCGACGTGGCCTGAGTGCTTCCTAGTAAAGCTGTCACTTCATTCACGCCTTGCTCACACGCTGAAGGCTAGCATACTTAGTGGCTTACGTGTGTATGTGTGTGTGTGTGTGTGTGTGTGAGAGAGAGAGAGAGAGAGAGAGAGAGAGCAAAACGTTAAAGAAAAGCTGGCAGTTTTGGTGTTCATAGGTGAGGCGTCCGATCCACAGTACACACAAGTCCACCTTTCTCGTCAAATTCGATTTTTGTTCTTGCGACAGTTTTATCGAAATGGTCCGAAATCCTTCAACCAAGAAAAAAGAAGGCGAGAAATGCTCATAGTGGAGACCTGGGTACATTCATAACAACACTAACTAGGACTGAAAGATAAAACTAGACATGACATATATTAACTAAGCTAGCCTGTATATTTAGCTAAGAGTGTCTCGCCTTGTGATAATTTATGTCGTTGGGAGAATAGGTGGATTTATGTTTGGTTGTCTGTAATGTGATCCAAGTCTCAGTTGTGTTTTAAATGGTCTTTTTATCTATCTATTGCCATACGCCTTAATCCCATAAGGGGTGGCCTCAAACAAATCGTTTCCATGTTGCCCTGTCCCCCTGCATTTCACTGCCCTCCTCCCAGCTCACCCTCCCCCCCCTTCTCATATGCCTCTCCACTCCATCCCTCCATCTCATCCACGACCCCCACCTTCCTCTCATCCCCTCCACATCACTCACATACACTCTTCTCATTAGTCTCTCCGTTTCCATCCTCCACACATTGCCAAACCACCTCAGTAATTTCTTCTAACGCTTTCTATCACATCCGTATTCACACCACAGAGCTCCTTCCACATTTGTCAGTCTGTCTCCCCATGTGACGCCACAGAAATTCAGAGGGCGGATCTATTGGTAGGTCTTATTACCGATGTGGGTGAGGTCGTAGGAGTAGGTGGACTGATATTTGGTGTTTATACTCTCTGTTCCTCCAACTCCCAAGTGAACGGGACCTCTAGAATATTTGAGGGCGCATCTGCTCGTACAGTAGATCTGCTTAGTACAAAACGGGGTGTTGTGATGAGGTGTAGAGAGAGCAGGGGATTGGTATCTAACGCCTCATATAACTACCATCATGATGGCCTCGTCATATCTCAACCATAGCCTTGCGCCACGAAAAATCTTCCCTCAGCCAGATAAATCGTTTGCTTATAGAAAGAGTACATATACAGCTATGATATGCTGACGGGCGGGAGGATGGGAACGTGCGCGCGCGCGGACACACACACACACACACACACACACACACACACACACACACACACACACACACACACACACACACACACACACACACACACACACACACACACACACACACACACACACACACACACACACACACACACACACACACACACACACACACACACAATGTTTTTCCAGTTTCACCTTCCAATAACAGGTAACCCAATCCCTAATTCCCTCTGCCTTGCCTTCCACAATCCCAAGGAACCGTCAGGGATAAGATTCGCTCCTCTGATTGGTCATTAAGGGGCGGATCATTTTTAATTAGTTTCGTTTTGTTGGAACTGGGAGAGTGGATTGCGTGAGCGTGGGCAGACGGTAAGGGATGAACGGGGATTGGGGGATGGTAGGAAGGCTGTGGGTGGAGAAGGGGTTGTGGTATGGAAGGAAAATTGAAAAGTAGAGAAAGTAAACTATATGGTTAAGCGAAGTGGATTGCAGGATGAAAATACGATTGAAAAAAAAAAAATGAGTGGTTTGGAACTAGAGCACTAAGAGTATCAAAAGACGGAGAGTTAAAGAATTGATTGTTCAGTAGAGGAAGGGCGACGACGATGAGAGAAGGAGGATCAAAACTTGGAGGAAGGAAAGCTAAGTTGAGAGGAGGATTATGAGCTGGGGGAAGGATTGGAGAAAGATTGGAGTGTGGGAGAATGGCGTCGTCCCATCTTGTTACCCTTATCCCTTCTATTTTTCACGTTTTCCCCTCTGCTTACCCTCATTTTCCTTCATTCCTTTTGTCTGCTAACCCTCTTTTTCCCCCTGTCTTTACGTTTTCCTCCATACCACTTCATTTCCCAGCTGTTCCCTCCCCCCCTCTCAGCCTCCTTTTCTCTCCTTCCTCCTATCTGTGATCTTTACTGTATCATTCAGTATTTTCTCCTCTCTTTCCCTCCCTCCCCTCTAAGTTCTTTCCTCATCCACTCATTCCTCCCTGCTTCCTTTCATCTCCCCTCTGCATCCCGGCATTCCAGCTCTACTTGCTTTTATTCCTCCATTACTTACTCTTCGCCTCCCCTGCTTCCCTGTCTTTCCCCTCCTGTCACCCTCTGCTTATCCTGTTTATTATCCCTCTTTATCCTCTCCTACTTGCCATTCCATCCACCATGTTCGTGAATGGTCCCGTTTTCCCCTCACTCCCATTGCCTCCCCTCATCCACCTCGCTTCCATCTGGTTTCCTCTTTTTTCCTCATCTTACATTACTTTCCCTCTTTCTCCTCTCGGCTCCCCTTCTTTTCCTTCTGCCTTCCCTCATCTTCCCTTATCATCTTGCACTTCCATATTCTCCCTCTTCTTTCCTTTCGATTTTTGCCTCATTGCCTTATGCTTCTCTCCAACTTCCCTCAACCTCTTCTACTTCCCTCCTTCCCTCTTTCCCCCCCACACTTCCCCTCATTACCCTCAGTTTTCCCTCTTTTTCCTTCTCACCTACTTGCCTTTGTTTCCACTTTCCCCCTCTCTACTTCCACTCATCTCACCCTACTTCCCCCATCCCATTCATCTTCCCCTTATTTCACATTTTTTTCCTTAATCTTCCTTTACTTCTCCTCATCTCTACAGTGCATACTTCCTCTTTTCTTTTTATCTTCATCTCCCCATACTTACCCCATCCTCTCCTCTTCCCTTCATCTTCCTCTTTTTCCCCCTCATCATGGTTTATTTCCCATCATCACCCTCCTCCTCTCCCTCTTCTCCCACTGGTTAACCATATACATGTCTGTTCCTTCATCTCCTTCTCTTCCCCTGCCAGTCCCATCATCTCCCTCATCTTCCCTATCTTCCATGTTTCCCTCTTTACGTCATTAGCTCCCCTTTTTCTTCTCCTCCCCCTGTTTCTCCTAATCTCCTCAACTTCCCCTCATTCCCTTTACTTTCTTCATCCCTCCACTTTCTCTCATCCCGTCTCACATCCCCTCACCACTACTGTTACTTCCTCATTCCCCTCCTCTGCCCTTCATCTCGCTCTTCTTTCCCTCATCTCCCTCCTCTTTCCCCCATCTCCATCCTCATCTCATCTCTCCTTTGCTTCTCATCTCCCTCCTCTGCTTCTCCTCCTCCTCCTCATCCACTCATCTCCGTCCTCTTCTACTCTCTCTCTCTTCCCCACATCTCTCTCCTCTTCCCCTCATCTCTCTACTCTTCCCTTATTCTCTCCTCTCATCTCCCAGTCTCTCTCCTCTTCCCCCAGTCTCTCTCCTCTTCCCCTAAGCTTTCTCCTCTTCTCTTCTCGTCATCCCCTCCTCTTCCCATAAGCTTTCTCCTCTTCTCCTCATCCCCTCCTCTTCCCCTCTTCTCCCCCTCTTCTCCCTTCCCCTCACCGTGTTAGGAAGTGGCCCCTCTCAGACCACTTATGTAAAGCGCGACCCATTTGGACAACTTTAGAATTTTGTACCTCTATCTTCCCTACCTTTTCCCCCCTTCTTTTCTCTCCATCCCTCTACCGTGCATCCTCCTCCTCCTCCTCCTCTTCTTCTTCTTCTTCTTCTTCCTCCTCCTGAAAGAGTTCGTAGTTACAAACGATACCGGTAGTGTATCTTCCTCACTCAGCGATTCCGTACTTCCCTTGCCAAGTGAAGTCACCTTTACTACAGTAAGATACGGCGAAAAAACAGCAAAATGTATGAGGAACCACGTCCCCATAACTACGTACGATCGCTACCAGAACCTTGCTGAAACAGTTGACGAGACTGAAGAAACGGGGCATAATGAGGACTCCATTGTACGTGATCATCTGGAGGAATTTTGTGGATGCACCCCAGCAGCAGAAAGAGGTACAGCTTTCCAGGAGGTGGACTATGTGATATTACACAAGCCTACGATGAGGTCACAGAAGACACAAGCGATAAGACTCTTTACATCATTCACGTCAGTACAGAAGATTTGAAGCGCATCAGTTCGAATGAAATGCTATCAAAGTATCATGAAATGATCAAGCGATATAAAACATAGTTCCACTTATGTAATGATATCCGGCATACTCCCAAGAATCAGTGCAGAAAATAGCTTCTGATAAGGCCTTCAGTGCAAATAACCGTCTCAAATCTCTCTGCAAGCACGAAAGAGTCGACTTCGTCAGTCCGTGGGATCAGTTCGAGCAACATATTCAGATAGATGGTCTCCATTTGAACTCGGTAGGAGCGGCGTGGCTAGGTTGAGTGTTACATGATGCTATTGAAAAAGTGAAAGAAACAGAGCACAGAAAAAGTCCCACACTATCGCAGAGCGGATTTCATCACACTCAGAGCGCTACTTACAACTACAGATTAGAATCGAATGACTGAAACCGATGACGTAAACCAAACGTGGGAAAGTTTCACCCAAAAACTTAATGAAGCGGTAAAGACGTGTGTACCACTACTGTACATAACAGGCGTCCAGCTGGTAATAGTAAACCAAAGTGGTGGTCCAGTGAAATTAAAAGTAGCTTAACCCTCTCATTCACGAGGGCTTGGTAAAAAGTCCAACCGCTCGAACTTTTTCGATGCAGGTTGCGTCCAAGTGAAATCCAATCACTTGCACTTTTTCGGCTTACGTTGCGTAGCCAACCATATACGTTGCGATATTTTTTTCACCATTATTTTTGGTTGCGTCATTCAACTTTTTCCGCTGCCCTTATTTATAACTGTATTGTTATGAAATTGCTACATGTTATAAATGAATAAACGATCTTAATGAACAAAAAAAAAAGGAAAGAATAAATGACCATATTTTATCGTTCACTCATTTACTCAACGCCGATTTCTCACAGATATATAAACATTTCGTCAATACCTGTTGAGAGAAAGTTATAGAGCATTGAACAAGCACTGAGAAAATGTTTATTATATCACTAAAAAAAATCAGCTTGGAGTAAATGAGTGACGTAAAAATAAATGGTAATTCATTCTTTTTCCTTCTTCTTCTTTCAATAGGAAGATCATTTATTCTTTTATAACATGTACAGTAGTAATTTCATAACAATACAGTTCCAGTTAAGGGCTTCTTTCTCTTGTAACTATTTTACCATCTTACTGTCTCCGCTTGTTTTGATCTCTTCTTCCACTTTTTTACTCTTACTGTGGTTAATATTATGCAACATTATTGTCCTTCTGTTTGTCATCTGTTCAGCTACATGCTTTTTTTCCCCCTCAACATTTCTATTTTGCTTCTCTCTCTATGACTGTTAATTATCTTCCTACTGCTTATTGATTTTTTTGTTATTCACGCACCTGTTTCATGCATATCATTCTGCTTTATACAGAGTGTCCCTGGTTCTGATGCATTAATTTCAAGGTGATTATCCTTGATGTAATTTTGAGCCAAATATGCTCTGTCAACACAAGTCCAATATTCTGTTACAGAAAAATGATCTTCCTCTTAATTCACCCATAAGAACATCAGTGACTGTAGCTCTTTAACCCTTCACCTGCGAAAGTGTGTATTGTAACCCACATTGCTGGTCCGGCAGATATGGGAAAAATAGGGCGTTTCACAAGCTGTTTTGACCCACTTGTATATTACCAAGCATGTTTAAATTTTTGTTACACAAACTTCATCTTTCCACCAACGTTTGAAAGAAGCTGGAAGTCCGTAGGTTGACAAGAGCCAGAGGGAGAGTTGACGGGGAGATGTTTGTGCAGTCAACAAATGTGGGTCGTACAGGCGGGCACCAGGTAGCATTGTTGGTAGTAACCACACCACATGCGGGACGAGCTTTGGTAGGTTACTTCCGTGCTTCCAATATCCTATAGCAGTAGCCGTGTGTTTGTGTGTATGTGTATTTTGGGCAGCCGAAACTACACATTCAAATCACACCAAAATTGGCACAAAAATCGCAAAAATTTCTCTGATGTGAAAAAACTTGGTCCCATCACGGTTGAAAAACTTTTGCTATATTTAATGAGCGATCAAATTTTGACCAAAAAATGCTGCTCCCGGCGACTGGTTGGTTGCTGTGGCCAAGTGGTTAATATCTCGGACTTGCGTGCGGACAACTTGGGTTCCATTCCCGAAGCTGAAAAAAACACGATCAATTGGTTAGCTGCAAAAAAATCCAAGTGACAGCGTTAGACTAGAACAACACATAAGCAGACCATCATGGGCCCTTCGATGTCACCTTGATGGCCGATAGTGACAACGTTAGGCTAGAACAGCACATAAACGTGACGCGGATTACCTGAAATGATCGCAACGTGCACACAAAGCGCGAGGAAACGAGTGAGAAGCATGAGGAAACGAATGCAAAGCACGAGAGAGTGAGCGCGCAGCACGAGAGCCCTCCGCAGGAGCAAGTGGGAGAGGGCCCAAAGGGCCCATGAGCACTTGTATAAAACTAAATAAGTTACTGATCAGTTTTTGATTATAAGGACACCTTGCACGGTATTGTGGTATGGACATAACCTGCTTGGGGAAAAATCACAAACTACATGAGCATATCTTAATGGTAACTGAGGTGACAACACAACGTTTTCACTATAATTTCTGTATTTTCTCACGAAATACATCACTTATTATTATTACTAGTCGCATACAAGGTATTGAAGTAACACAATTATGCAGAGTTGCCATGTGAGGGAATAAATGTAGCACCAGATTTCACCAAAAATATTCACATCTTTGCACAATTTTCTACCACTTGTTACTAGTTATGCGCTTAGAAGTTAATTTTCTCTTTCTGTAAGTACGTATCTTTTGCATTATAAAACTGTTGCAATCCAGAATAACTTTCTGGCAAACATCACTTTCACTTCCGCTGGTGTGCACCTCTTCAAGGTCACTCACCATAGTCTCCATGTATATTATACTAATTATTTATTTGCTGACATACCAAAACAGGATATTTACACATGTGAATATTATTTCCTGAAGCCTAAATTTACAGAAATGACAGTGATTAGATGGATGTTTAGTGTGTCATTGAATGCGAGGCCTGGAGGGAGTTAGGATTATAATTGAAGAGTTGAGAGGAAGGATGGGATTTGAATGTATTGGTGTTGTGATAAGAAGGGGTAGACTGAGATGGTTCAGGCATGCTGATAGGATGATGACAGTTGGCCGTGGCAGATGAGAAGAGTGAATATTGGGGATAGGGTCACGAGAGGCAGACCAAAAAAGACCTGAGATGAGGTCATAGAGTGTAACCTCAGGGCTAATGGACTGACTCGGGAGGCTGTCAGAGATTGAGCATCATGGAGAGCCGCCCTTAGGTGACTAAATTCAATGCATGCATGCATGCTGGAGCCTTTGTAAATGAAACAAGATGAAACAAAGCATTCGGAGTGTGGTACACTCCGAGGCACCCTCTGAGCATCACAATCACTTCCACTTGTGTGTAGCACACACTGCATTGTCACTAGCCATTGACTCATTTTTCACTGTTACATTATATTCCTCGGTACATACTAAACCAGGATACTTATACATATTTACAATCTTATCCATTACTTAGAAGCACTTAGAGGTGTGGTTGGCATGCAGGCACTCTCCCATTCAAAGGCTGACCTTGCACTAGGCACTCAGTCACATGTGCTCCAATTTTAGCCTTTTTTTTTTTTTCTCCTCAGTTCCACGTTCTTCCCTTTGGAATCATTGTCATAAATGTCATTGGGTGGTAGGTGAAGCCACTTGGGTGGCAAGGTGTGCTTGGGAAAGGGGGTAATTGTGAGAAACAGGACAACATCTTGGCTCTGTGGTGGCCAGTAAGTGATGAGTGATGCAACACCCTCAAGCAAGCTGGGGGAACTTATGTAATGCTCTTATTGAGCATATTCAAGAGCTAGATGGGAATAATCGTGCATACAAAAATGAAATTTCTCGTAATCTTCTGGAATGACCACCACAACTGCCTCCACGGTTCTTCCAGAAGATCCGGCACAGTCTAAGGGTTAACAGTTGAAAATTGGCTTCCAGTTGATAAAAAAGAAAACTGAAAATTAACCTTAGAATCACCACCTGGTATAATACGAGGCATTACCCAAAAGTCCCTGCAATTTGAAAGTAGGGCAGGAACTGCTTGTTGCACGGTGTGTGGATGCTAGGTGGGAATGCACTCACCCATTGTTTGTTAGTTTGTCAAGTGGCGTTGTGCAGGGTGGTTGAATTCGCTGAATATGTGTCATTTTATGTTGTGTTTGGGTTAATATGCGAATTTTGTGACCTCAAAAATGGTGGATGCGAGAAAGCAACATATTTGCATCAGGTTTTGTGTGAAACTCGGGAAAAACGCTGCAGAAACTCATAAAATGGTAAAACAAGCATTTGGTGACTATCCTTTGGGGGTTACTCAAGTTTATGACTGGTTTAAGCCTTTTAAAAATGAACAGACATCAGCAGATGATGATGCACATTCTAGTCGCCCTTCCACCTGTTCAACTCCTGACAATGTGGCCAAAGTTCATGCAACCATCCTCAAAGATCACAGGACAATCCACAATGTTTGTGACATTGTTAGCATGTCGTATGGAACTTGTCAACGCATTTTATTTAGCAGTGTGAGGCAAAAACGTCCAGGCAAGCGGTGCTCAAACAAATCAGTGCATCATCATGATAATGCACTCGTGCACACAACTCTTGTTGTTCAGCAGTTTTTGGCATAAAAAAGCATGCTTGTTGTTCCCCACTCCCGTACTCTGCAGATTCGGTCCCTTGTGATTTTTTCCTCTTTCCTGAAATGAAAATCCATCTGAAAGGACTAAGATTTGACAACATTGAGGAGATCCTGGAGAAAATCGCAGAAGGTCTTGAACAAGCTGATGCTCAGGGACGTCCAGAACACTTTCCAATGGTGCGAGAAGCATTGGGATCGATGTTTGCATTCCTAAGGAGACTGCTGTGAAGAGGACGGTTGTGATTAGGATTTGAACCAAATTTTTTTTCCTTCTTTAGTCATATTTCGGGAACTTTTGGGTAGCACTTCGTATACCATTTGTGATTGTTGTATCAGTCTTCTTTTATGGGGATGGGTTTTTCTTCACTTCTTGTCTTTTTCTTTTTACCCAATAATACTGAGATATTATTTTTGCCTGTCTTCAGTCTTGTTTCTCACTCATTTATTGATACTAGTGCATTTTGTTCCTGTTTTCTCCCATCGCTTTTGTACCAAACTTTGTGTAAAGTTTTCCTTTTTTCTTTTCTTCTTCCAAAAGTTAACTTCCCCCTTTCCGTTCAACTGTACATCGGTTATTTTGGTATTCATATTATTTTCTCAGACTGTTTTATGTTATTCTTACATGTGCTTCATAATTTGGTGTTCCCTTTTCTCCTGCCAGTTGACTGATCATCCTTACATTTCATATATACACTTATTTATCCATCATAAGCTTGCTTTATGCACATTACCTCTCTTTATTATTGTTTTCATCTTACCAACTGTACTTCTTACTTCCTGGCCTCTTCTCCCTTCATTTACTTGCCCTCTCCCCCTCTTCCTTCATCTTTCAGTCTACCTTGTACACCCATCACTCCCAATTTGTAGAGTTGTTCTTTACTGTCTTTTCAATCTTCTTGTGTCTTGTTTTGACTCTCTCTCTCTCTCTCTCTCTCTCTCTCTCTCTCTCTCTCTCTCTCTCTCTCTCTTTTTCCCTTTTAAATTTAAATTCAGTTTTGTCTTTTCGTTTTATATTTCTAATTTTTTTCCTTCTATCATTCTTTCCTTCAGTTTCATCCCACTTGCCTTCTCTCCTGCTCTGCTTTCTTGTTTTCATGTTTTCTTTTTTTTTTAGCTTTCCCTCCTCTTTTGATTACTCTCTCCCCACATCTCTGAATCTCGTTTGGTTCCCCCTACCGTCTTTTCTTTCTTTCTCCTCTTTCCCATAAACTGTACGAGTAAGTGATCCCTTCCCTCTCTTCTCGACTCTTCACCTCCCTTTTCTCTCTTAGCTTCCCTTTTCTCCCTTTGCCTCCCATTCCTCTCTTTGCCCCCCATTTTTCTCTTACCCTTCCTTTTCTCTCATATCCTCCCTTTTCTCTCTTTTCCTCTCTTTTCTCTCTTCGACTCCCTTTTCTCCCCTTCTTCCTTTTCTCACTTCGCCTTCCTTTTCTCTCTCCGCCTCCCTTTTCTTTCTTCGTCTTCCTTTTCTCTGTCCTTCACCTAACTCGACACATTCCATCTCTCTCATTTACAAGGAATTATTTGTCACCATTTCCATTCAAGTACCTCTTCTCTTTTCCTAATTCTCTTTACCACATTCTTCTCTTCTTCTGTCTTTTTTTCCTTCATTGATTTTCATATTTCTGCATTTCACGCCTCTTCCTATTTTCTTCGACCTCTTCCTAGCTTTCACATTCCATTACCTGTTTTTTTTCAGTTTTTCTCTTACGGTACCTCCTCTCATCCATTTTCTTGCTCTCTTCACCCACTTCTTGTTATTTTTAGGTCGGCACAACACACTTGGGGGATCTATTGTATATCCTCAGTTTCTTTCCCCCTCCAAACAATATTCAGCATGGTGCCATTCCTTTACTTCTTCAACGATTCACTTGAAACCTCGTACAGTTGCTCCGCGGGTAAATACTCCTAGACGCATTTTCCGTTTTTGATTTAGGACTTTCAGTGGGATTTATGGGTCAGAGGAGAGAGAGAGAGAGAGAGAGAGAGAGAGAGAGAGAGAGAGAGAGAGAGAGAGAAGACCATCCTACATTCCCCTGTGGATATTGGCAGTCTTTAATTCATTCTGTCCCTTCCCTTTGCACTCCTTCTTTCAGTTCTTCGCAGTTCACCTGCCCATCATTCCTTTCTTTCATTCTAAGCCTTCTTTGGTCTTCCTCATTACTTCCACTGTCTATGCCTTCCTTCCTTTCCCTCAGCTATTCATTTAATCTTTAATTCTCTCTCTCTCTCTCTCTCTCTCGTTCCTTCTTCATATGTTCTCCCTCTTTCCCCACTTCACATCCCTCCTTCGCTCCCTCCCTTTCCCCTTTCCTTTCCTCCATCCATCCCTCTTGTGGTCTACTTTTCCTCCCTCTTAGCTTCTCCCTCATTCTCTCCGTCACATTTCCTTCTCCCTTCCCCCTCTCCTTCCTTCGCTCACTTAGGTATACCTGTCGCCTCCTCTCCCCCCTTCCTTCTTTTATTCTTTCCCTCTTCCTCTCTCCCTCTTCCTTCCTCTTTCCCTCTCCCTCCCGCTTCCTCCCTCCTCCATTGTTCCCCTGTCCCTCCTCCCTCCTTCATATGTTTTTTGCTTCTCTTCCATTTCCTCACTCCATACTTTCTTCTTCCTCCCATCATGCCTTGCTTCCTGATTTTTTCATATGCTTCCCGTCTTACCTTTCCCATCTCTTCATATTACTCTTCTCTCCCTCCTTTTCTTCTTCATCAGCTCTTTCTCCCTCTTTCTCTTCCTCCCTCCCTTCCTTCCCCCCTCCTCCATGGATCCTCCCACCCACTTAGTCATTCACTCTCTCACATTCACAGTCTCAATTGCCTCTCTCACCCTCTCTCCTTTCTTCCCTCCTTCTCTCATAAGTCCTACCCTCTTCAATCTCCACTCCTTCTCCCTCGTCTCCTTTCTTCCTTCTTTCTCAGCCCTTCCTCCATCTTTCTCTACTTTCTTTCATTTCTCGTTTCTTAGGCCATTTGCATTCCACTCCTCTTCTCACTTGTCCTCTCTTACTTTTTAAAATTATCTTTCTGTTTAATCCTGTCTTCCTACTGTTATTTATTCTGTCATTATTTTCTTCACTCTTTTTCCTCTCTCTTTTCTCCTTTTCTTTTCCCTTTTCTGTCAATAATTTTAGCCTTTTTGCCTTTTTGTACGTTATAATTAGTTTTTTTTTTTTTTAATAGCATGTCTTTTTCTCTTGTACCTTATCCTGTTTCTGCGTTGCCAAGAGTTGCTCTCTCTCTCTCTCTCTCTCTCTCTCTCTCTCTCTCTCTCTCTCTCTCTCTCTCTCTCTCTCTCTCTCTCTCTCATTACCATACCCATTCTCATTCCTTCCTCCGTCTCCCTCTCTTCATCCCTCCTTCTGTTCTTACATCACCTTCCCTTACCTTTCCATCTCTACCCCTTCACCACAAGGACGCGATTTTGTTTTATTCCCACATTTCCAGACAGTTTTATTAATATTTCATGAGACTTTTTGAACTGAAGGGGTAAAGCCTGGACTTCATTACCCCTTTATTATTAGAGGACTTCCTTAAGATCAGTAAAATCATCTTGAGGTAGCCTTATTAAATTTGACGTCCGTCATCAGACAGAAGGGGTTAAGATTTTGGTTCGAGGTGTCTTGTTGGGAAGAGGATAGTGAGATTTTTATTTATTCCTTCCCCCTCAGACGTCCTTCTTGAACAGAATAAAATCGCCTGGAGGCAGTCAGAGCAAAACAGTGTCCTCGTAGTCAGAGGGTTAAGGATATTGCCTATGTTTTCCGACAGCGCTGTTTGTTTTTATTTTCCTTATTTTTTCACCATTGATGTATTTTTTTTTCTGTTTCCAATTCCACTTCACTTCCCGTCCAATTTCCTTTCTATTTCCCACAAACTTTATTTACTCTTCTTACCTCCGCGAACGAGGTTAGACATTTATTCACGAGTGTCTGTCTGTCTGTCTGTCTGTCTCTTTGTGTACACGATATTTCAGAAAAGTTGTGGTCGGATTTCAGTGAAATCGGGCGGATATGAGTGCAATGGGCCGAAGAAGAATATGTTAGATTTTGAGGTGGATCTGGATCCGGATGCGGGAATAAAACATATCTTATTGACATTGGTGAAGGTATGCGCTGTCTGAGACTGTGTAAACAGAGCAGACTAATATCCTAGAATTAATTGACTATGTGAGACCGTAAAAGTATTCATTTGGTAAGAATGGGGAATTACATCTGTAAATGTTTACTTTCTGAGTGCTTCCAACTTCCATCTGAGATCCTATTTGACTCATCCATTCCACCTGTTTCTTTCCCTCTCATTCCTTTCTATCCTCTTTCACTGCTCCACAGTGCATGTATCTTTTCCATATATTCTCTTCCTGCTGTTATTTTCTGTCCTTCCTGACTTTCCCTTTTTATCCCGTTCCATGCCTATTCAGCTTATCTTATTTCATGTTCTCTCCTCCCTCTTCCACTTTTTGTACCATTTTCAATGAATCACATCCCCATCTACATCTGTCAGTTATTTTTTTTTTTCCTTTACCCGTTCGTCCCATCGTGTTCCATCTATGCCACTATTTCCATCCAGTTCATTCCTTGTCCTCCCACCTAATCCAGTCCATGCTTCTTTCTTCCATTTTTTTCTTATAAGTACCAGGGCTTAGATTATCATATCCTACTCCTTGCTTCTTCCATCCATTCCGCCTACCATTATTTCCATATTTTAATTCGTTCTATTCTGCTCCGTGTCTCTCTCTTCCACTCCCATGTTCTGTCATTCTCTCTTATCTCATGCTTCTCCCTTCCATTCCGTATTCTAACAGCACCATGACTCATTTTATCTAATTCTATTCCATGCATCTACCTTCCATTCCATATTCTATCAGTACCATGGCTCAGTTCATCCTTCCATCCATTCCATTCCACCGGTACCATCCCCCAATTCGTCCCTCATGTAATACCTTTTATTCCCATTCTCACAAATTCCCATCCTCTCCCTCCCCCCACTTCCTTTCGATTTCTGTCTCACTCGCTCACTCTCTTTCACTACTCTTTCTTCACCAGTTTCACACTTTTACCTTTTAGTTACGTCATTCTTTTCTTCCTTTATACTGTAGTCTTTTTTTTCTCTCTTCCTGTTTTCTCTTCTTACTATTTTGTTTCTTCCTTATGTTCATACTGTTCCCTTTCATTGCCCTTTTCTTTCTCCCTTTTCACACCATCTCGTTCTGTATCCTATCACATCCCTTTCTCTCCCTTACACACCCTGCCCTTTACTCTTGTTGTGTAGGTGGCGGTGGTAGAATTGCAATTATACTTGGCCTGCAACAGAAAGTTCCGGGTTCTATTCCCCTACCAGCTGTGAGAACTTTGGCTCAGGTCTTCCCTACCCCAGCCTGTTCGTGCCTAGACCTGAAATAGGGACCTGGATTGTCAGTTGGATGGTTGCGTGTTGTAGTTTGCGGGAAGATTAGGACTTGGCAAAAATGAATGTCTGTCTTAGTGACCACAGTGTAGTAGATGTGTATTAGTCTGAGGCTCCTCCTCCTCATCCTATTATTATTAGTACTACTACTACTACTACTACTACTACTACTACTACTACTATTATACTACTACTACTACTACTACTACTACCACCCCCATTCTCCCTTTCCGCCTCCTACTACTACTCGCCCTCTTCTTCCCCTACTCCTCCTCTCCTCTCCTTCTTACTTCCCCATTTCTCCTCCCTCCCCTCTCCGTCTCCTTCTCCCCTCTCCTCCTCCTCCCCCTTTCATCCCCATCCTTCTTTCCTCCTCCTCCTCCCCCTCTCCTTCTCCTCCTCCCATCTCCTCCTCCTGCCCCTCTCCTTCCTCTCCTCCTCCTGCCCCTCTCCTTCCCCTCCTTCCATCTCCTTTTCCTCCTCCCCCTCTCCTTTTCCTCCCCCTCTCCTCCTGGCCTCAGAGTACACAACATCGCCATAGCACACCCTGTAACGAGCGGCGCTGAGTGGACCAATAAAGGTGCTACTGTTTACTTCCTCTTGCACCTTCCTCACACTCACTTCCTTTACCCCTCCATTCCTTCCCTATCGTACACTCCCTTCTCTCTTTCTCTCCAACCTCTCCCTCCCTTCCTCTCCTTTCCTCTCCTTCCCTCTCTCTCATTGTATGTGTAGTACAATATCTATCTGTCTATATCTATCTGTCTATCTTTCTGTCTGTATGTATGTATGTATGTGTGTATCTATCTCTATCTATCTAGCTATATATATGTGTGTGTGTTTGTGTGTGTGTGTGTGTGTGTGTGTGTGTGTGTTGTTTTATTGTTCATAATTACTTGTGTAATTACATGCTTGCCAGTCTGTCTGTAGCTTTTTATTTCATCTCTCATCTTCCCTTCGGTTATTTTCTTTTCTCTCGTCTCTCTCCCGCTCCCTTTCGTTTTTCCCTCCAGAATACCTCCAGCCCCTCCTCTCGTCTCACTCCACCTTCCTCCCTAATCCTCCTTTTTCCCCCTCACTAATTTCATCTCCTCCCGTATCCATTTTTTCCTTTAATAATTCTTCGTTCTTCTCGTCCCTTCCATCCACACCTAATTTCACCTCATCCTCCTACCCCCTCACTTAATCTCTTTTGTGTGTTTCCCCCTTTTTCTTCTCTTTCCTCCATACATTCTCTTTCCTCCCCCCCTCTTCCCTTTCCTCCTCCTTTCTTCTCTACCCCATCCTTATTTTCTTTCCTCTGCTTATTACCTCTTTCCTTCTTTTTTATTTTCTATCCCTTGCCCTTCTCTACATAAGTTTTCCTGTTTTCTGCCTTCACACTTTATTCGCAGTGTTCTCTCCCCTTCTCACTGCTCTCTCCTCCATGCTCCTTTTCCCCACATCCCTCCTCTCTCTGTTCCAATTCCTTACCATTCTCCATCCTTTTCCTTCTTCATCTCTCCTTCTCCTTCCTTATCCATCCTTTTCTCCCCACTTCCTTCTCTTCACTTTCTTCTCCCCACTCGCTTCTCCCCACTTCTTCCTTATCCATCCTTTTCTCCCCACTTCCTTCTTCTCCAGTACTGCCATCTTTCCCCACGTCCATTCTCTGCCACTTCCTTCTCTCCCCTCTCCCATCCTCTCCCATCTTCCTTCCTTTCTCTCTCTCCTATTTTTTCACCTCCTCTCCCAGTCCTCCCTACTTTCCTTTCCTTTTTATGTCCCTTTTTACTGATTGTTTTGTATTATTTTTGTTAATTTTATAATTTTCTTAGTTCCTCTTCCGTGCTATCCCCTTCTAGCGTCTTCCTGCCATAAGTCCGTTTTGCCTCACTATTTTCTTTTTTTTTTTATTTCAGTAATATTTCAGATTTTCCTTCCACTCTTCTTTATTCTCGTTTTTTTCCCTGTCGTTTTCCTACAATACTGCCCTCTTCTTTTCCAGCCTCCTGTCTTCATTTTTCTTCCCCTCTTCTTTCAGTTTCCTCCCTAGGCCTAATTCCTTTTCGCCCTAAATAATTCTCTTTCCTCTCATCTCTCAAATCCCCTGCTAAATCCCCTACCCTACTGACTTTTCCCTTTCTCTCCTCCCTCCTACTCCCTTTTCTCTCCTCCCTCCTTCTCCTTGTTCTCTTCTCCCTCCTACTCCCTTTTCTCTCCACCCTCCTACTTCCTTTTCTCTCCACCCTCCTACTCCCTTTTCTCTCCTCCCTCCTACACACTGTTCTCTCCTCCCTCCTACACCCTGTTCTCTCCTCCCTCCTACACCCTGTTCTCTCCTCCCTCCTACTTCCTTTCCTCTCCTCTCTCCTCTCTCCTACTCCTTTTTCTCCTTCTATTCCATTTTCTGTCCTCCCTCCTACTTTCATTTCTCTGTTCCCTCCTACTTGCTTTTCTCTCCACCCTCCTACTCCTCTTTATCTACTCTCCTAATCCCTTTTCTCTCCATCCTCACACCCGCTCTTCCTTTCTGTCTTCCGAAATCATCCCTGCCCCTCCGCACTTCTCTCCCTGGACCTCCCTTATCCTTTACATCTCCTCACCCTTAACCTACCCATTCTCCTCATTTCGTTCACTCCATCTTTGCCTTCTTCCCCACCCCCCCTCCTCCTCCTCTTCCTCTTGTTTCCCCCATGCCCTCCCCTCTTAATTTCCACTTTTCCTCTCCCAAACATTCCTTATCCCCCCCCCCCTCTCTCTCTCGTTTCCGTCATTCCCTTCTCTGAAACCTCCCTTCCAAATCCTCTTCAGTTGCCCCCCTTCCTCTACCCAGATTTCCGTTACTTTTCCCTTCCCTTCATCCACTGAGGGAGGAAGGAAAAGAATGAAAGGGAGGTAGAAAAGTGTGAAAGAGGGAGGGAGAGAGGTAGGAATGTTAGCTTTCGTCATCTTTCCTTTTTTTTTCCCTCCTCCGCTCAACATCCCTTCCTTATCTTGCATTGTATTTCTTATTTCCGGCTCCAGCAAGCTACCTCGAAAGGCTAGGAGGTTTGTTGGTGACTTCTTGCCTGTGATACTTTGTGTGTGTGTGTGTGTGTGTGTGTGTGTGTGTGTGTTTTCTTTCTCTCCCCCCCCCCTCGCATTCGCCTACCTTTTCTGTACATCCCCACCTCTTTCCCAATCGTGCTTTTTATTTACACCCACATCCCTTTTCCTCTTTCCATCATTCAAGTCTTCCCTCCAGCTCTCCTTCCTAATCCAGTTCCTCTTCTCCTTCTTACTATACTTTCTTCATGTTCTTTCTCCCCTTCCCGTTAGCACTTGCCTACATTCTGTTCCATCTCCCCATCCCTCAGCTCTTCTTCCCATCCCTCAGCTTCTCTTCCCAACTCCTCCGTCTGAGATGGGAAGAGGGCCAGGGGTGATGATCCTGCGGGTATTTACATATCTCGCCTGCACACCCATCCCTCAAATTCATTCCTTCTCTGCCTTCATATATTTTTGCCCTGTTTTCTTTTCCTTTTTCCTCTTATTTTCTTGTGACCTTTCAGCCCTATTTTTCGTAGACAGTTTTTCTCTTTTCATACTTCGACCCATCTCTTCCTCCTTTGTTATTCATTTTCCTATTAACTTCCTTTCTCCACTTCCTTCATTTCCTCCTTTTCCTAATATTTTCCTTTCCCATCCTTCATATTTTTCCTCATCCTAATCGTCCACACTTCCTTTCCTCTTGCGTCCAATATTTTTCTTGTCATTGTCATTGCTGTTTTCTCCAATCACTTATTTTTCATTCCCTTTATATTCGGCTTAATTTCTGTTTCTTTTCATTTTTCCCTCGTATTATCCTTTTCTTTCCCTTTCTTACATTTACCATCCATTGAACACCGTCTCTTTTTCTGTCGTTGCTGTTTCACTTTACACTATTTTTCCTGAGATCCCTTTCCTTTCTGTAGTTTATCCTCATCCTTTTACCTGTCACACACTCTTTCCTTTCCTATTTAATTAGTCTCTCTCTCTCTCTCTCTCTCTCTCTCATCATTGGTATTTCTTTCCTGTTCTACACTTCCACCTGTTGCTGTTTTCTTCCCAATAATTCGCTTATGTTCCCGCATGTGAAAGCGCGAGAGGATTGTGTTTGGTCCTGTTTGTCGGCTGTCTGATTGTTAGCAAAATTAGGGAATAACTATGTAATGAAATTGCACCAAATTTAGCAGAATTATTTCAAACAGTCAGTAAAATAGTTGATTGATTTTTAGACAGCATTGGCCAGTGGTGAAGGGCAAAGTCAACTCTGTTTTTATCTGTTTTTTTTACCAAACTTGTTGGAAGGGTTAAGGAACAGGAAAGGATGAAATGATTTACTTTTTAATATGATCGATTGGAGGTAAAGATTAATAGGCAAGGTCAGAGATTCGGCCCTATAACTCAAGTACTTTTGATTCGATTTCTTATTAAATTTGGTGGAAGGGTGTAAAGTTGACTGATGATGAAAGAATTTTATTTTTAGAACAGTAGGTCAAAAGTCTGAGTCACAGGGTAAGGTCAGCTTAACCACTTTTGATCCGATTTCAAACAGACGGTGAGTAGACTGAATGTTTGGTAAGAGTGAAGATTCGATTTTCTTAGCAGTAAGTCAAAGGTCAAGGATTCAGGGCATTGTCAGAGGTTCGGCTTTAAGGTCCTTCCACATAATCAGCAGGTATCTGTTGCGTCCAAGCGCGCTGCACATCACTTTCAAAGCATGGTGAAGAATCAGGTAATAAACAGTAAATCACAAGCGGAAGAAGACAGTATCGATAACATAGTCCAGAACAACAGGTGCCCACTGATTGTGTAGACGAGCATTTAGACCGATTGTATGGCCCAGATTTTACATTCTGTGAGTTTTTTTTATTTTATTTTATGTGTACTTTGTTCCTACCATAATTTGTGGTTTCTTTTTTTCATATTCCCGTCTCAGGTAGTTTTTTTGTCGGTGTTGTTTTGTTTCTTCCATTTTTTTACTTGTCATCAGTTTCTTCTTTTTTATTTGTATTGTTCTTACTCCTCCTTTCAAAAAGCATCATCACCGTAAATGACTCTAGACTGACTTCTTTAATCGGACTCCGTATTGATTTCCTTCCTGTCTAACATTTTCTTCAACTTTGGGTTATTTTATTTTAATCTGGGAGGGGTAGACATAGCATTCATTACACTTTTCACTTATCTGGCTATCTCTTAAGCTGAATAATATTGTCAGGTAGTAGCAAGAAAGTGTAAATGATGTCCTCGTGCTGAAGAATGAAATAAAGCAACGAATATTTTCCAAAATTGAGAAGACTCAGAGAAACTGAATTGTCAGCAGAGTGACCATTGAAGTGGGCAATACATACATTTATTCATCGTTCAGACCTTCGACATTCCCGGAGGCTTTACCTCATGGGCCTAACGATCCAGCAATTTGTCTTCATTGTGCCAGTGGAGCAGATGCCAGTTTCGTTGTCTGCCAAGTTCAGCAAAGGGTGCAAATCATGCCATGTTCATTTCCTAGCATACGTCTTTCATCCGTTCTATCTGTAGTAGTTTCCTTTGCATCCACGTCATCCGTACCACGTATATTCACGTTTAGTTAACATATTTGTCCAACATCTTTGACTCTGACGCACCATCCACCTTCAGACACATGTACATACACTCTTCACCACCCCGTTCATATAAGTTTTCTTTATTGCCATATAATCTGAGCACATGTCTTCTAGCATGACCAATAGATTTCCTCACTCCTGATCTTCCTGAAATCCCCATATTTCTTATCCAAGCCAGGCAACATAAACCACTTTCATTCCTTAAGACTCCCAGTTCTACAACTCTCACTTTTGGTTCTTTAATACTCCTGCCACACCAGTCTCATAACCACGCCTTCCTTAATAGTATTCCTCCCCTGTGCTCTTCGCTGTTTTTTTTTTTTTTTTTCATCTGTTTTCTTTTGTAATATTTCTGTTATATCATGTTTATTTTTCTTTCCTGGATGTGCTTTCTCCCAGTTAGTGTAATCGAGTAGAGTTCTGTTCGTATATTAGTTTTTTAGTGTTTTGTACCCTACTTTGAGCATAGGCAGGTGGTTCACACACTAACACGCGTCACTACTCGAACATGCATACCTACTATTCTTACTGGATGCATGCCAGGGCTGTCTCATTCAGGTGCGGTGGTATTGTTTTTACACAGGTGTTTCAATGATATGCCGGAGGGTCTTGTGGGAGGTTCCTTACGGCTGTTTTAACGAAATTAAATTCTTCAAACTGGTCATTGCACCAGCCGGGAATCGATCTAGCGTCCTTTCGTGGGGAGGGTGGAGATTCAGTACTGTGCGTATGTTTTCTCTTTTTTTTTCCCTTCTGTTTTTCTTTCCCTTTCCATTTTTCTTCAATTTCTTTATTAAAAATCATAGCATCCTTTTTTTTTTTTTTTCACCTTTTATCCTTTTCTCTCTTCCATCATCTTTCCCTTTGTCCCTCCGATCTCCCAGTACAGCCCGGTTCGGATTCCTTTAAATCAGTGGTTCTTGAACTTTTTCGGGCCCAGTGCCTTCAAGTTCATTTCCAAATCAACCTGATACCCCCTCTCTAATATTATTACTTCTCTCACTTTCTATTTCCTGTAAAATAGAGAAAAGAGAATGGCTACGAAAAAACAGGTGAACCACAGAACTAGTAAACAACAACTCGTAGTTGTCAGTTAGTCATTGTTGCCATACACGATTTTTTTTTTTTCCCCAGATGCCTTTCTGGATATCCACAAGAACCCATTTCGATGCCCCCTAGGGGTATCGAGGCACTGCTTTAAATGGACTAATACGTAGTCACCATTTTATTTCAGAAATTCCCTTAATTTTAAATAACAAATAATTTAAAGTACTGTACCAGTAGAGTGCTATATCAGCCATGTAATTAGAATAATCTACATAAAGGCAATCTAACATGTGAGAATACGAACAGCAAAATAATAAGAATGATGATGAATGGCATTTGAACGTGAATGCGATGGACTGCGAGCGCAGATTGAGGTTACTCTTCTGCGGTCCACTGTCCTTCTCCAGAGGGATAGGGAGAGAGACGAGGGACGTTTGAATGACCCGGCAAGTGAGTTTCCTATTAATATTGGTGTCACCGCAAGTAGGAGTCCCTCACCAGCACCTCTGGGAAATGATAAAATATCTATCTATCTATATACCTAGGCTGCTTCCCCCAAAGAAAGAGGGGTAGCCGAGACAGGACAACACACTCCCAGTTTACTCACACACACACACACACACACACACACACACACACACACACACACACACACACACACACACACACACACACACACACACACACACACACACACACACACACACACACACACACACACACACACACACACACACACACACACACACACATTTATTTGCATCTGTAAAATATACAAGGATTAAAATATACAACCATTAAAGTATACAGGCATTCATAATCATGTTTAATACTCGTATACTGTTAAGTGTCTCCTTTTCAGTTTGCCCGAATCAGCAGACGCCATTTTCTAGAATTTTACCTCTTCCACCTCCCCTCACCCCCCATTCCCCCTTCCTCATCTCTTTCCTCTCCCCGCATCCTTTACCCCCTTCTCATGACCCCCTTACCCAGGCCAGTAGGTTACTTTTCTCTTCTTCCTCAATCGTATTCTTCAACCCATTTCGTATTTATCCGTCTCCTTCACAGTATTTTGTTTTATCTTTTCTTTCTCACATTTACCTGCTTCTTTAATATGCTGCTTCCTGTTCGTCTTCGCTCATCCCCATACTTCAACCATTTTCTACCTCTCCATTCCTTTATCATCGTCTCCCCCTCTCTTATCTTCTTCTTCCTCCATCATTCAGCTTCTTCCTCATCCATCGTTCAACTTCTTCTTCCATCTTTCAACTTCTTCCTCTTCCGTCTTTCAGCTCGTTTCTCTTCCATATTTCAGCTTCTTCCCTTCCATCTTTCAACTTCTTCCTTTCCATCTTTCAACTTCTTCCTCTTCTATCTTTCAACTTCTTCCCTCTTTCTATCATATTTTTTCGTCATCTTCTCAGTACCTTGCATCTCTTCTCGTTGTTTTTCACATTGCGTCTTCCCCATCCTTTCTTGGCTCTGTTACTCCCTTCCTCCACAAAAATATGAGAGAGAGAAAGAGAGAGAGAGAGAGAGAGAGAGAGAGTCATTAATATCCGCGTATTAATTACATCAACCCTTTCATCAGTTGCACCCAAGGAGAGACCCAGCTGAAAGAAAACCGGTGGGGGTGGGGAGAGCAAGGGAGGGAGGAAGGCAGAGAGGAAAAGAATGGTGAAGAGGGGAGGGCAGGAAGAGGAGGAAGGAAGGGAAGAAAGGATGGAAAAGAGGAGGCAGAGAACAGAAGGGTGAGGGCGTGAGAAATAGAAGGAGGGGAAGCAGGGAGGAAAGGAGGGAGAGGAGAAGATAGAGTGTAGAAAGGTGTGGAAGAGAGAGAAAGAAGGAGGAAGAGGTAGGGAGGGAAAGAGAAGAGAAGGAGGAGGTGAGGGAGGGAAGACAAAAAGTGGGAAAGCGGGAGGGAGGGAAATATAAGGAGAGGAGAGCCAGATATTGAGGAAAAGAGGGAGGAAGAGAGGGAGAGACAGTTTCATGGGAAGGGATAGATGAAAGATGGAATAGGAGGGAGGGGGAAGGGAGTAGAAACGATGAGAAAAAAGACGACTTTGATTGGGGGCAATACTGCGTGTGTGTGTGTGTGTGTGTGTGTGTGTGTGTGAGAGAGAGAGAGAGAGAGAGAGAGAGAGAGAGGGGGGGGGAGGGAGAGGGGGAGAGGGTCTGTTTGGAGAGAGTTTTCATTTACATGTGTTAAGTGTTTTCGCATTAATTATTTTTCCAGCCTTCCTCTTCACCCCCACTCTCTCCCTCTCCCCTTCTTACCTTCTCCATCTCCTCCTTTCCCTCTCCCTCTCTCTTCCTTTCCTCCCTCATATATTCGCTTTTTCGTTCCCTGTCTTCCGCCTTCTCCACTTCCATTTCTTTTCCTCTTCCCTCATTCCATTTTTCCCTGTTTCATACTCTTTTCGTCCCTTTTTCTATCTAATCCTCTCTCTCTCTCTCTCTCTCTCTCTCTCTCTCTCTCTCTCTCTCTCTCTCTCTCTCTCTCTCTCTCTCTCTCTCTCTCTCTCTGTTCCATGTATGTATCCTCACCTACGTCTTTCCTTCCTTCCATTCATCCCTCTGTTCTTCCTACTTTCCTTCCTTCCCTCCTTCCATCTCTGTTATTCTTCTCTTTCCGTCCATATTTCCTTCCACCTTTCGTCCCCCTTCCCCTCTCTGTTCCTTCGATCCTCGACTCGTCTTCTCTATTTTCTCTCCGTCTCTCCTCCTGCTCCTGCTCCTCCTCCTCCATTCCTCTTTTTTCTTACCATCCTCTCTCCTACTGTCTACCTCCGTGCTTCCTCTTTGCCCATCCCCTCCTCCACTCTCCCTCTTTTCGACCACCATTCTTTCTCCCTCCTCTACCCTTCCCTTCCTTTCCCTTCCATATCTACACCTTGATTCTTTCCTTCCTGTCTCCCTTCCCTCTAGATTCCTCCTCCCCCTCACTCCACAACCCACAACCCCCCTTCCCCCACACCCCTTCACCTACACCCCTTCACCCACACCCTCTCCTCCTCTCCCTTCCGTCTCTCATCCCTCTCTTCCACGCCTCTACTCCGTCCATCTTCCACGCTTCTCCTTTTCTTCCTGTCTTCAGTCCCCCCCATCCCCTTCTTCTTTCCACCACCCTCCCACCCTTCTTCCCCTTACTTCCACCACGCTCCCTCCCTGCAGCACTCCCCCTCCCTCCCCCTACCTCCACCACTCTCCCTCCCTCCCCCTACCTCCACCACTCTCCCTTGCACTCTTCTCATCTTCCCCTCTTTCCCTCCTCCATTTTCCCTCTCTTTCCTACCAATCTTACACTCTCCTACACTTCCCCTTTCTCTCTCCTTTTACTGCCGCTCTCCTCTACTCCCCCTCCCTCCTCACTTTCCTCCCTCCTCTCCCCTTACTCCTCTCCGTATCCTTCACCCTTCCTCCCTCCGTCCTTCATCATTCCCTGTTTTTCACCTCATTCTTCAATCCTTCCGCTTCATCACCCAGTGCCTCTACCCTCATCCCTTACTCTCTCCCTCTCTCATCCCTCCTCTCCCTCTCTCATCCCTCCTCTCCCTCTCCCATCCCTCCTCTCCCACCAAAAGCCTTCTTTGTCCTTCTTGCCCTCCCTTGCTCTGTTTCCCCATCTTTCCCCATTTCCCCCTCCCATTCTTTTACTCATCCTCCTCCTATTTCCATTTTCTCCTTCCCCTCCATCATCCTCTCCTTTCCTCCAGCCCTCTCTCTCTTCCTTATAGAGAGGCTGATCAGCAGTATTCTTCAGACCTTCCTTAATTAATGACATTCCGTGATTCTCTCTCTCTCTCTCTCTCTCTCTCTCTAATTGTCTGCCTGTATTTTTGTGTCTGTCAGTCTATCTGTGTATCTGTCTGTCTCTTTAGTTCTTTTACCTCATGGTTTCTGTCTGTTCCTTCTTCCTCGTATGACGTATTCCTTCTCTCTATTTCTCGCCACCCTTCCCTTCTTCTCTTGTTCCATCCATATTTCTCCAGCTCTCTTCTTGCCTACTTCCCCTCCCAATCCATCCTTGTCTTCGCACATCCAACATTCACAACAAAAAACTCCCATCTCTGACCACAAGAATGTTCACTCGATCCTTCTTTCCTCCTTTGCCACTCCATCCCTTCTCACTCCTCCATCCCTTTCCATTCCTTTATCTCTTTCACTCCTCTGTCTTTCTCCACTTCTCTGTCCCTCTCCACTCCTCCATCTCTCTCCATTCCTCCATCTCTCTCCATTCCTCCATCTCTCTCCATTCCTCCATCTCTCTCCATTCCTCCATCTCGCTCTATTCCTCCATCTCTCTCCATTCCTCCATCCCTCTCCACCCCTCCATCCCTCTCTACTCCTTTCTTCTTCCCCATTCCTCCATCCCTCTCTACCCCTCCATCCCTCTCCACTCTCCATCCCTCTTTATTCCTCCATCCTCTCTACTCCTTTCTCCCTGTCCATTCCTCCGTCGCTCTCCACTCCTCCATCCCTCATTACTCCTCCATCCCTCTCCACTCCTTTCTCCCTCTCCATTCCTCCATCCCTTCACTCTTTTCTCCCTCTCCATTCCTCCATCTGTCTCTACTCTTACATCCCTCTTGACGCCCCTCTTCTTCTTCACTCTTCTATCCCCCTCCACTCCTCTGTCCCTCTCCACTTCTCCATCCCTACCTCTTCCTTTCTTTCCTCCCTCTCAACTGACTTCCTCCGTTTCCCTTTGCTATTCCTCTCCTTTCGTCTCCTCTCTCTTCTTCTTCCATGTCCTTCCTTTTATTCTTGTCTCAAACCTTCATTACTTCTCTCTTTAATCTTTTCGTCATTTCATTAACTGCTCTTTATCCAGCTGTTGAGTCTATAGTTAAAGTACTTTTTCCTGTCACTTGCATATTCTCTCTCTCTCTCTCTCTCTCTCTCTCTCTCTCTCTCTCTCTCTCTCTCTCTCTCCTTTCATTTATTTGTGTATTCCTTCTTCCATCTTTTATTGCCATCTTCACTCCTGCTCGATTCCCATACTCTCTCCCAGATTCCTTCCTTCCCTCCCTCACTCCTTCCTTCCACATCATATTTTCCTTCACATCCCCACGCTTCTCTTTCTCCCTCCCAGTTTCATTCCCTCTCTCCTTTCCTCTCTCCCTTCTTCCTTATCTCTCCATTCCTCCATGCATCTCTTCCTTTCTGACCTTTTTATTTAATTCTCTCTCTCTCCCAACCTCCTTTGTTCTTCCTCTCCATTCAGTTCTCTCTTCCTCTCTCCCTCTCATCATCCATGCTTCTCTCCCTTTCTGACCGTTTTTTGTTTTATCAACTCTTACGTTATTGACTCATTCCCACACTTCCACCTTCCTTCCATTCCAGTCCCTATTTTCCTGTCCCCCCTCCTCTTTCCTACCATGTCTCCATTCCCATCTCTTGTTTCTAAGTTTCTCGTCCTTCTTGTGCCGTTGTCCTTATCTTGTGTCCCTCTCTAACTCCTTCCCTATTCCCTTTCTCCCTGCCTCTCGCCTGATTTCTCTCCTCCCCTCCTCTTTCCATCTCTCTGTGTCTTCTCACATTCCCTCTTTGTGTCTCATCTTCCCCTCTCCTCTCTTTCCGCCAAACAGTCTCATTCTTCCAGTTTCTCTGATTCCCTCCCTCCATGCTTCTCCTTCCTTTCCCTCCCTCCATGCTTCTCCTTCCTTTCCCTCCCTCCATGCTTCTCCTTCCTTTCCCTCCCTCCATGCTTCTCCTTCCTTTCCGTCCCTCCATGCTTCTCCTTCCTTTCCCTCTCTCCATGCTTCTCCCTCCTTTCCCTCCCCCTACCTTTTTACCGTCCATTCTCCGTCCTCTTTCCCCCATCCTCCATTCTTACAATCCCTTGTTGCCTATTTCTCCCACTTCTGCCTCCTTCATATCCTACCCACTTCCTTCCTCGTCTTTCCTCCCTTCCGTGTCCTACACACTCCCCTCTTCCATCTCTACTCTCTTCCTCCATCTCTCCACCCTTCCGTGTTCCCCTTCCTGCTTTTCTATCCTTGACTTTAACTGATAGAATAGTTTTGTTATAACCTTCCCTACAGTATACCAGACAGCCACGAAAGGACCAGCAGGTCTGTTGCTGTTTGCTCTTCTTTGTACTCCTATGTACTCCTTTGTACACACCCTCCCTGATGTTTCCCCGCCACACCTACCCCTTCCTTCTCTCTCCCCCATTCCCTCTCTTCCTCCGTTTTCCTTCCCCCATTTTCGTCCCCCCCCCCCCCATCTTGGGCCTGGAAGCGGGCCTGTGTGTTAGGGTATGGTGAGTAATTACCAGACGCTGCTCCATTACTCTGTGTCTGCCGGCCAGGGGGAGGGGGAAGTGGGGCGGGGGGAGGAATTAGCGGGAGGTGGGAGAAGGAGGGGATGGAGAGAAAGGGGCAAGGAGGGAGATGGAAAGGGAAGAAAAAAGGGAGGGTGGTCAGGGAAGCTGTGTTGTGCAAAGGAGGAAAAATGGGAGAGAGGAGGGAGGAAGACGAGGAGTAATTGGACTGAAAGGCAAGGGATTGGGTGCAGTAGGGGAGGAGGGGGTAGTGAGGAAGAGTGGAGGGAAGAAGGGGGGAAGGGGAGAGAGTGGGCGAGTGGTGGGAAGACGAAGGGGACGGGATGGAAGGAAGGGAGCGTGTAGATAGGATAGGAAGAAGAGGGGTAGAAGATATAGGAAAAAGAGGGGTAGAGAGTAGGAGGGGAGAGTTGGAGAGGGAGCAGGGAAGAGGAGTGGTACTGTGGAGGGAAGAGGGGAGGGAGGGATGTGACAGAAGGAAGAGGAATAGAGAGGATGGTCAGAGAGGCGTTTTGGTCCGAAGGGGTAGATTCAAGGGAAGGAAGGGAGGGAAAGGGTGAGTGGGATGGAAGAGGGAGAGGATAAATGGGAATGGAGGGAGGGAGATAAAAGAGGAATGGATGGCGTGAAAAGAAGAAAGATGAGAGGGGGAGAAGGATGTGAGTCCATGGAGAGGTCTAATATGAAAGAAGAGATTAACGAGAAAGAGTAGAGTATACGAAGAGGAAGGAAACGAAGAGGAAGAGGAGACGGAAAGGAAAGAACAAAGAGGAAGTAGAGATTACAGTCGAGGAGAGAAGTTAGTTCGAAGAAAGAAGGAAACTGGGGTAGTAATTCTGAGAAGGGAGAAAGAGAATGGGAGAGGGAAAGGGGAAAGAAGAGAGGGCAGTTAAGGGGAAGAAGAGGGGGAGCGGAAAACAGACGGATAGGAAGAGGAAGAATGTTGATAAAGCATAAAGAGATTGGGAAGTGAGATACGGAGCAGTGAGGCGGAGTGGAGAGAGAGGCTGGTGGGGAGAAGGAGGGCGAGGAAACTGAGAAAGTCACTAAAGAAGGGGGGGAAAAAAAAAAAAAAAAAAAAAAGATTGCTAGGAAATGAGGGTGAGAGAGAGGAGAGTGGTAGGAGAAATGACAAGGGGCAATGTAGTTTGGGGAGAGTGGTAAGCAAAAGTAGAGAGAGAGAGAGAGAGAGAGAGAGAGAGAGAGAGACAGGACAGGGTGATAGTAGCATCTGTAAATAAAAGGGAGAATACAGAGAAAACTTTTTCCGCGGGAAAGCAAAGCGATCTAAATATGCTAGTCCAATAACCCTTGTAGAATAAAAGGAACAAGAAATAACATTAATAAGATAACAGTACAGTAGAATCAATACAAACGGTTACACATTCTCTCTCTCTCTCTCTCTCTCTCTCTCAACCAGCTATGTGTGTGTGTGTGTGTGTGTGTGTGTGTGTGTGTGTGTGTAGGGGGGTGACTAGTGTAAACAGTACGGTCTTCCTCCATTAGTCCTTTGTCCCTTCCTCTTACCTTCCTCTTTACTGCCTCTTCTTTACGATCACCAGCCCTTTGTTTCCCCTGTCTTCCTCTCCTCTTCCCCCTCCTCCTGTTATTCTCTGTTTTGTTCCTCGTCCTGTGTCTCCCACCTGCGTCGCTTGGAGGAGGGTCCTTGGGTGTAATTTGCGGGTGGCCTTTTTCTTGGTACAGTCGCTGTTTCGAATTTATGGGTATTGATTATATTGTTTTGTGTGAGTGGGTATATATATATATATATATATATATATATATATATTGTGTGTATGTGCGTGTGCGTGCGTACGTGCGTGCGTGTGTGTGCGCGCGCGCTTTATTGTGTATACCCTTTTTCTATTTTCCTGCGTTTTGTTGTGTTATATGGATATATGTGTGCATGTGCGGGCGTGCATGCGGCCGTGTGTGGGTAAGTATTTGCGGCCGTATTTTGTACGACGTCTGCACATGTGCCTGTGTGCGTGCGAGCTTCCATGCGCGGTGTGTGTGTGTGTGTGTGTGTGTGTGTGTGTGTGTGTGTGTGTGTGTGTGTGTGTGTGTGTGTGTGCGTGTGCGCCCGCGCGTTTTACACAATTGATAGGCTTCTTGACAGCAAACACAGTGTCGTATTATGCTGATCAGGGTATAGCTCCGGATAGATAATACCTCATGTTTTCTTATCTAACACAACCACAAGCACTGAGGACTCAAGCGACAGGAGTCAGAAGGAGAGAGAGGGGGCACTTGGTACATGCATTTTGCTTAGTGAGCATAATAATAATAGGTTCTTAGTATTCATTTCTTTTACTACAGTGGCCTTTTTTTTCTTTTTCTTTTTTAACAAACGGGAGCATCTCAAGAAGCGGCTTCGTCCATGTGTTTCTCACAAACGATTTTCGGACACTAGATGTATTACTCACGTAGTGACTTAGTTGACCACACACCACACCACACCACATCCCCGAACCTCCTCCACATAGTATATACTTATTTCTTTTGATCTTGCTACCACTAGACGACTTTTGATTACCAGTGGCCCAGGAAAGACCCTCGTAATTAATGGGTAGGAAACATCTTCATTAATCTCTCTCTCTCTCTCTCTCTCACACACACACACACACACACACACACACACACACACACACACACACACACACACACACACACACACACACACACACACACACACACACACACACACACACACACACACACACACACACACGTAGTGACATATTAATCGGTTTGTATTGTTCCCATGGCAGGTGTTCTTATTTTTCTAATCATCTTTGATAATTATCGGCTTTCTTCTGGCAGTGCTTGTTCCTAATTTTTGATGCGGGATCACCTCTTGTAGCGGCTCAGTCAATCAGTCACACCCCAAAGATTTTCATACACATGGTAGTTCATTATAGCGAAACCCCTTGTGGTGTTTCACTGTAGTTTCCAAAGGATTTTCACACGCAAGGTGCTTCAATGCCGAATCCCCATACTGTGCTTCCTTGTGTATTCACAGGCAAAGTACTTCTGTTTAGTGAAACCCCATTCGATGCTACACTCTAACGAAGCCCCATATGGTCCCGCATCTTTATAGTACTTCTGTAGTTATTATGGCTTGATTTCATGATATGCGACGTATTTTGGTTGTTGTTAATGATGATGTTTCTAGTTCTTCCCCCCCCCCCTTCCCCATGTATCCGTCATTCCCGTCATCACTCCCCACCTCCTTATTTTCCCTGGACATCTTCGCCTTTATCTTCTCTCCTTCGTCCCCTTCATCTTCATCTTCTTTCCTTCTCCTCTTCATCTTTCTATATCTTCCCTTCATCTTTTCCTTGTGTCTTCAGTTTTCTTTTCATTCTCTCCCACAGTATTTCTTCCCTCCATCTCTCCCTCTTGTCTCCGTTTCAACTTTCTTCTTCATCTTCTGTTTCTTCTCTTCCTCTGTTTCTATTCCCTCTTCCTCTACCATCTCATCCCACCATATCTCTCCTCTATCTCTTCCTCACCAGTTTTCCCCCACTCCTGCATCTCTCCTCCATCATCTCTCCACTATTCCTCCATCCATCTCCTACTTCGTACTTCTTATTTCCCTCCTCTCCTTCTTTTCCTCATTCCATTCCTCCTCTGCATCTCTTCTCTCCATCTCGTCCCTGTATCTCTCACCCCTCCCCCCCCTTCATCATTCTCCCTTTCCAGTTCTTTGGCCTCCATCTCACCCCTATCATTGCTCTCTACCTCTCTTCCTCTTTATCTCTCCTCTTCTATTCCTCTATCCTTCTGTCTCCCCCTCCACCTTCATCTCCCTCTGTCTCTGCCCACCATCTCTATCTCTCCTCTCCATCTCTTCTCACCATCTCTCCCCCTCCACCTCCCTCCACATCTCTGCCTTGACTTATGACCAACCGACCGTCTGTTTCCTCTCTTACAATAGGAAGCCCCCACACCCCCTTGCCTTCATCCTTCCCTCTCTGTCCTCGTCCTCTCCCCTCTCCCTTCTCCCCTCTTCCTTTCCCCTCCGTCCGTTCTTCCTCGCCCTTTCTGTCCATCCACTCCATCGCTGGTCTCGCCCTCTCCGCTCCCCCCTTTTCTCTCTTGCTTTCCTCGTGCTGTCTCTTCTCCTTTACACCCTCTTTTCTCCTCATTCACTCCCTTTTTCTGAATATCCCTCTTTGCCTCCCCTCCTCCTCTCCCTCCTCCTCCCCATTCATTCTCTCCCTCTTCCTTCTCTTCCTCTTCCTTCTCTTTCATCCTCTCCCTCTTCCTCCCCATTCATCCTCCCCCTCTTCCTTCACTCTCATCCTCTCCCTCTTCCTAACGTCTCATCCTCTCCCTTTTCCGTCCTTCTCATCCAGTCCCTCTTCCTCCTCTCTCATCCTCTCTGTTCCCTCCCGTCTCATACTCTCCCTCTTCTTCCCCTCTCATCCTCTTCCCCCTCCTCCCCCCTCATCTTCTCCTTCTCCCCCAGAGCCTCTCACTTTCAGTGTTTTCTTTTCCGCTTCTTCCTCTCATCCTCTACCCTTCTTTTTTATTTCTTCTCCCTTTATGTTTCTTTCCCTTTCCCCGCCTCTCTCTCTCTCTCTCTCTCTCTCTCTCTCTCTAATATCTTTGCTCCTGTTCGTCGTTCTTTCCCGACACTCCCTTCTCCCCTCTCCTCTCCTCTCCTCTCCTATCCCAATCCCTCTTACCCTCCTGTCCCTCTTACCCCCCTTTCCCTCTTCCCGCCTCCCCCTACCTCATTTCCCCATTCACCCTCCTTATCTCTTCCCCACTCCCTCCTTCCACCTCCCTCTCCTTCTTATCCCTTTCTTCCTCTCTCGGTCCCCCTTTCCCGGTACTTTTAACTGTACTTCGCTCTCTTTATCTTTTCTTCCATGGCATCCGTTCCTCTTTATCCTCACACTCTTTTTTTTTTCCCCTTTAGCCTCCTGTCTTCATTTCCTGGCATTTTCTTTCCTGATTCTTCATTATTACATTCGTTTCGTGCAGTCTTGTTCACGCTCTTTTATTCATGTTTTGTTTCAGCTTTTTCCTTTATTTGGTTATTATGGTCAACATACTAAGTTCCTAACACCTTTTCGTTTAGTGCCAAATTCTTTTCTTCACCGATTGACTTCATAACACTATTGTTCCATAGACAGATACCCCCAGACACACTTCTCATTTGTTGGAGTTAAGTCATTTTCGAGTTGTCCTGGGTCAGAGGTCAAGCAGTGCATACATACAGTTATTTATTAAAATACAACATGATTCCATAGAGTGTTCCAGCTTCGCAGGGGAGGGGTGAAGACAGTCACTCGAGTTCTATTCTTTTTCCCTATGTTCTCTTGTATTCATTATCATCATATCAGCTTGCACAGACGTAAACAGTTGCACTGAATGTGCCCTTATTCAGAGTTATTTTCTTATCTCAGCGCTTTGCTCTTAATTCTCCTCATTCCTTTTCACAGTCATCCTGCCACTCTCCTTCAGTTCTTCCTCTCTCCTTATCTCTTCCATGCATGTGCCTTCTCTTTCATTTCTTTTCTTCCTTTCACCCTCCTGACTTACTTCCCCTTTACTCTTCCCCTCCTTCCCATCCCCCTTCCATGCTCCCTTCTCTTTCTTTCTCTTTTTTCCAGTCTTTATTACCTCTTCCCTTGCTTTCTCTCTCCTCACTCGTCTTTCCCTCCTCCTCTCTTGTCTTCTCCTCTCCACCTCCTTTCCCCTTTCGACATTCCGCCGTCCTTTCCTCTTTCCTCATTCCTGTATTCCTTCCACTCCCCTCCATGCTCTCCTTGCCTCCAACCCTTCCTCTTCTCCATCCCTCCTCACCTCCTTTTCTGCCTCCTTCCCCTCTTTCATTTCTCCCCTTCTCTTTCCTTCCCCTCCCCTCCCCTCCCCTCCCCTCCCCTCCATCCTTCCTCCCGCCCTATCGTTCACCCCCCACTACACCATTCTTTCTGGTCTCCTTCCTCCACCCTTTCCTCTCTTCCTCAACATCTTTTCCTCTCCCTCCCTCCTCCAAGCCTATCCTCTTTCCTCCTCCTCCCCTCCCCTTCCTCCCCTCCTCCTCCTCCTCCTCCTCCTCCTCCTCCTCCTTCCCCCTCCAGCCCCTACATTCACCCTCTGTTTTTTCCTCCTCAACTGTGCCCATTTCCTCTTGTTTATCGTCCCGCTTCCTTTGTCTCTCTCTGTCCCCTTCCTGTTCCTCTCGTCCTCTTCCTTTCTTTTTACCTCTCTTAAACCTCCTCCTCCTCCCTCGTTTCTCTCTCGTCTCCCCCTCCTCCGCCGTTCTCTCTTCTCTTCCTCCTCAGACCCCGTCCTCTTTTGTTTCTCTCTCCTCCTCCTCCTCTGTTTCTCTCTCTTCTCCTCCTCCTCTGTTTCTCTCTCACCTCCTCCTCCTCCTCCTCCTCCTCCTCCTTTTCTCTTGGATCCTTCCATGTTCCTCCCTTCTCTTCTGCTTTACTTCCTCTTTACCCATCATCATCATCATCGACGTCGTTGTCATTGTTGTCGTGGTCGTGTCATCACCACCACCATCATCACATCATCATCACCAGTCTTCATAACTCCTTTTTCACTCTCCCTTACTTCCTCCTCCTCCTCCTCATTACTCCACCCCCTTTTACCTCTGCTTTCTTCCAGCTTCTCCTCCTCCCCCCCCCCATCTTCCTTCCCGTTTCTCCCTCCAACCTCCTCCTTCTCCTCCTCCTCCTCTTGCTCTCTCGGTTCCTCCCATATTTCTCTCCCTTTCCTTTTCCTCTTCTTGTTTTTAGTCTCCTCTTCCTTCCCCTGTCGCTCTGCTTCTCAGACATATTTTATTTTAAATAGTTTACTTTTTTCAGTGGTTTTGAGTTTTTCCCCATTACTTTTTTTTCCATTATTATACAAAAGTATAATTTCCTAAGCTTACATTTTTCCTATCGTTGTTTTTGTTATTCATTCCTTCTTTTTGATTATATATTTCCCTCTGACAAGGAAAGTATGTTTTCACTCTTGTTTTTTAGTTTGGTTGTTAGCAGAATTACTCGAAAAGTAAAAGAGAGATTTGGGCCAATTTGGTGGGTAGATAGGCCATGTCCCAGGGAACAGTCATTTAACTTTGGGCCGATCCGGATCGTATTGCAGAATCTTGATCCAGAAAACACCTTTCACGAAACCCTAATCAGTGATGAGAAACCCTAACCCATTATGAAGAGTGGTTTGGAAATTACATTGTCCTTGTCAGAGAGATGCGCTTCAGTGTGTGCCCTTCTAGTTGTGTTGTGCAAAATAGTGTCCTTTTTCTAAATTTTATGTTTTTTCGTTTAGTAGTTCATCTTTTATATTTTTTCCTAAGTACATCCTGATTTTCTGTTTTCCGGTGCTTTTGTTTCTCCTTTCATTATCCCTATTATTTCATATTCATATTTTTTTCCATGTATTCTTTATTCAGAATTCTTTCCTTATTTTTGCATGTTTTGTGCTGTTGTCTATATGTTTTCTCGTTTTTATCTATATTTAATCTTATACATTCCCGTAAAAAAAATATATATATATTTTTTTTCATGTGTTTGTCTCCCCTTCCATTTTTTCTTTTATCACTGTGCCATGTTTCCTGTCTTTTCCAAGCTCGATTTTTTCCCATGTTTGCACTTCCGTGTATTTTTCTCCTCTTCCATTTCCATGTTATCCCTTTATCTATCTATCTGTTGCCAGACCCCTCAATCTCTTAAGGGGTGGCCACAAAGAACTCACCATGTCGCTCTGTCGCTGCCATTTGACTGCCCTACCTCACAAATATATATATATATATATATATATATATATAATTGAAAACCCATGGAGACAACACACCCCTGCTTCAGTCCAACACTCAGATAAAAGAACTCACTTCATTCACTAACCACATGCACTGCAGCCGTAGCGCCTTCATACATGCTATTCACAGTATTCAGCAACTTTCCATCTACCCAATATAATTTGGCACCTTCCACAAACACTGTCTATCCACTGTGTCATATACTTTCTTCATATACATAAAGCCAATATACAACTTCTTTCCCTTCTTTAGATACTTTGCTACTGTACGTCTTGGAACGAATATCTGATCTACGCACCCTCTTCCCTTCCTAAATCCTACTTGTTCTTCTCCAGTTAATTCCTCGGTTATTACACTAAGACGACAAGCCAAATACCCCTGTGAATGCCTCACGCTTCTCTTTCCCCCTTTCCATTGTGAGGAGGAAGGGGAACAATTATACCTGACCTTCAATCCTATGGGATCCTACCTTCATCCCAGGCCAGTCTACACATCTTCCACATCCAGTCAATCACTTACTTTCTCCCCTGTTTCAGCATTTCACCACACACCCCTGGGACTTTCCCTATTTTGACTTCATTGCTTCTGATGCTTTGATCTCTTCATCTCTACTTGCTTTCTTCTTCTCCCAGCCATTCCCAACCACTTACACATGAGCTACATTCGTTTTCTGTATTCATCAGTTCTTTTAAGTTTTCTCAGCATGTTAACTTTTTCTTCCCTTTCCACCAACATCCTGCCAGAAAACGACTCGTATATTTTCCATACTTAATTCCGAAATTGTTTTTCCGTTTTGCATATCTTTTTTTCTTGTTTTGTTTTCTTTTGGCCTCCTACTCTTTACTATGTCTTTTTTTTTTATTCACTCGCTTGATGTCAAAAGGCCAGAAATGAGCCATCAGTTGGGAACCTGTGGCCCGATGGATTGGAATTGTTTTATTCATCATGTTAGAGCGTTTCAATGATATTTTGTTCTAATAAAAATTGCTCCACGTTGCGCCGTTTTTTCAGTGTTACGGTAACAAACAAATATCCAGAAATCGGATCATAATAATATAGAAGATGTGCTTTGTTTTCCAAAAGTGTAAAGTTTTTCATGTTTTTCCCTGTGCTACTTTCTCCTTTAATTCACCCACTTTTTTTTCGGTCTTTTTCGCATTTATTTTGCCTATTTTTCCTACTGCATTTTCACCTATCCATCAGTAGTGCCATTCCCCTTTATATTTTACTGTCATAGTTTTCATATTTTTCATATTCAGAAATGGCGTCATTGTCATCCGTTTTCCTATAGTTGTCTCCTCTGGCCGTTTCTATTTGATTTTTTTTTTTTTTTCCTTAACCAAAAATACATTCCTTGTATTTGCTTTCCGTCACCCCCCCCCCCTTTTTTCCCCATTCCCTCTATATATTAAATTGTCTGTTTTATCTGTATCATCGTATCCCAAAGCTTTTCCTCGATTTGCATTTTCTTTTTATTTTTTATTTTATATTTCGCCTACATAGTACTTTATTGTCTTTTTCTGCATTTGCATTTCTCCAAACGTTATCCAGACTTTCTGTTATCGTTTTTATCCTCTCCTTCCAATGCCTCTTACATTTTCGTCCAAGTTTATATGATTTCATCCAAATATACTGTAGTTTCCAGGTTTTGCACTTAGCTTTGTCGCCCCTTCCAGTCATCTCTTTTATTTCATTATCTTATTTTTCTCCAGTAAGAGCTTGTTTATCCCAAAATCATTCGCTTGTTTAGTATTTTGGTTTATTCTTTTTTCTCTTTCTTCTCGCCTTTTGGTTTTAGTGTCATAGTTTTTCTTTAGTTTCTCCCATTAAAGCTTTTCTTGCTGTTCGTTTATTTTTTCTTCTATGTTTCCACTCATTCTTCTTTCACTCTTTCATTTCCCCATACTTTTATCATTTTTTTCCTTAATTATCAGTTTATTAGTTATTTAATTATCCCATGTTTCTGGATTTCGTTGGTTTTCCCCCAGCTTTTCTTACCCGTTTCCTTCTCCCTCACTTCCTCCACTTTTTTTTTTTTTTTCCTAAATTTTCTCCCAGTCTCTTCTTTCCATCATATCTCCTTAACACTAATTTAGGGGACTCTGTTTTTCACCTTTCTTCCATATTTGTTTATGCTTTTGTCATTTCTTCACCTCTCCTCTCACATAATTACCACCAATTCGTCAACCTCATTATCCTTCGTTTCCTGATCCTTACTTCCCGTCTCTCTCTCTCTCTCTCTCTCTCTCTCTCTCTCTCTCTCTCTCTCTCTCTCTTCTTTTCTCTTTTTTTTCTTCCTCCTTCTCTTCCCCCTTCTCCCTCTCCCCCTCCCTCCCCCTCTGCCTGTCCTCCCAGCCTTCCATCTCTGCTTCCTTCCCCCTCCCATGACCCCTCCCTCTGTTTCCTTCTCCCCCTCCCTCCACTCTCCCATCCCTCCCTCCCTTTCTCCCTCCTTGATGTCAGTGGCTGAGATGTACAGCATCCTGTCCGCTCTCCCTTCCTCTCTCTCTCTCTCTCTCTCTCTCTCTCTCTCTCTATCTCTCTCTCTCTCTCTCTCTTTCGCCTCGTTATACTTACCCGCTTCCTATTCTTCTCTCCCTTTCCCCATACACAATCTTAATCTTGAACTCTTAGCCTTTTAGGACACTATCGGCTTAATAAAATCGTCTGACATTAGCTGGAATAGAATGCTAGAGTTGTGTCGACCGTGAGTGGGCTTATGTTCCCGTTACTAACATTCAGGCCCCCAGGACTTACCCTCAGTTGAATAAAATCACTTGGTTTAACGAGAATAAACAAGAATCAACCATGGGAGAGTTGATTCCTCCCTCTGTCTGTTCCTTTGTTTTCCTCCATTATCCCTACATATTAACTATCGTCCTTCCTTGCTGTCCTCCCCGTCCCTTCTCGGGTGTTACCTCCCTCCTCAGATTTCCTCCATAGATTTTTCCTTCCTTGATTCCCTTTGGGGCTAAGATACGAATGAATGTGTTTGAATGGATGAGTAAATTGGGAGTGTGTCGTCCTGTCTCGGCTACCTCCCTTTCCTTGGGGGAAGCAGCCTAGGTACAGGATATAGATAGATAGGTTGATTCTCTCCTTTTTTTGCCTATTCCCCCACCTCGATTTCCTCTCAAGTTCCGCTCTCCGTGTCCGTTTTTATCTCCGTCATTCCATGTTGGCAGAACAGAGTAGTGGCGCCACTCAACTCAGGTGTCCATCCACCTTCTATGGGTTGGCAGGTAAAATTAGTATTTAGGGTAACACCTAGGGACAGGAACTGTGGTAACCTGGATGACGCAGTAGCCTTGTATCTTAGGATATTTGGTAAAAACCGCGTCACAAGTTCAGTGGTCTAAGTTACGGAGATGAGTACCGCCGCTGAGCGCCTCATGGCATGTACCCCCACATCATGTCTGTCGCTTAGTTGCGTTCTTTCTTTGTATGTGTATTCCTTTCCTTCTGTTTTACATTTCCTTCTCCTTTCTGTCTCTGTCTGTCTGTCTCTGTCTGTTTGTCTGTCTGTCTCTGTCTGTCTGTCTGTCTCTCTCTCTCTTTAATTTTATATACAGTATATATATATATATATATATATATATATATATATATATATATATATATATATATATATATATATATATATATATATATATATATTCCTTTTTTATATTACCATTATATTCCATGATATTCCCTGTCTCTCTGTGTTTTCCCTTCTGTCCATTTTTCAGTGTTCTATTCCAATTTTATTTCTTCTTTATTTGTCTTCCTTCCTCTTCAGTTTACATATTCCCTTTCCTTTTTTTTTTTTTTTTTTTTCCCCGCATCTTTCGATGGTGGTAGTTGGTGGTGATCATCATCGACTCACCAAATGTAATACTGCATACTTCTTCCTTCACCTTTATCGTACTTTTTCTTTGTGAATCTGCACTCTCTTCCTATTTCTCCCATCCTTCCTGTCGCTTTTTATACCTCTCATTTCTACTTCAGGTGGTTGTACACTGTGTGACAAGCCTGTTGGTTTCGTTTAACCCAGGAAACCATTTACAACATTGGGTGGTAACCATATAGCCAAATTACGGTGTGATGCGAAGCCTGCAAGGGTGCCCTTGTCGTCCGGGTGGAAATACGCAAATTCTGCATCCATCGTGGAACCAAACCTCCACACTCTACCCCACCCCTCTCTGTGGTGGGGCGCTGTCTGCTGCAAGGGAACATCTGTTCACTGGACGGGACGACCCTGCAGGGGCGGTTGCTTGCCTGTGATTGATGGTTCTCTCGGCCACCAGACCGGGGTTACTCAGCAGTAACAAAAACTTCTTCCCATGTTACTTGCATAAACCTTATGTTTATTTGTTTCCTCTATTGATTTTTCGTATCCTAAATCCCCCCCCCCTTTTTTTTTTTAATCGTCTGCCTTGCATCCCTTCTTTCAGTGGTTCGAAGCACTTCTTAATATTCCTCCACCCTTGTTCATGATCATCATCATTCATTCATTCATTCAGTAGTTATCTTCATCCACCATCATCACCCACCATCATCAACGATCATCATCGTCCGTCATGACCATCCATCATCATCATCATAGCCAGTCATCATAATCATATTTAGAGAATCATCAATTGCGTGCCCAGTAAAATCTATCACATTGTTGTTCGGCTCTTATTTCCCACTTTCATCGTATTTTCTTGTCATTCAGCTATATTTGTTTGTCGATTTTCCTGCATTTTATTTTCTCTATAAACTTTCTTTGACATTTTATCTTATCTCTCATATTTTATTCTTTCTTCATTCATCTTATATCATTGTCTCCTTTTAACAAGTTGTGTATCCTCTCTACCTATCCACCTCCTTGTTTTTCTTTTACTGAGCCTGCTATAGTCGATCCATCGTACTTATCACTCGTCCTTTTGAATATTTACTTCACCATCAACTGCCTTCCAGACTTCACTGCTGCTATCCTGTCTCCCATCTTTCCATTCACTGTGCTTCCTTGATTCCTTTTCTACTTCATTGTATCCAGTTTCAATCCACCTCTTCTTCCTCCATTTCCAGCGTCTTGTCTCTCACGTGTTTTTCACTTCTCTCTCCCAACTTGGTATTTGTAAGTACTCGAGTCATCTTTGCTGTCATTTTATCTGCTCCATAATTACTGCCTCCTGTGTTTCTCAGTTTTCCTAAATGAGAGGGGTTATTGTAGCCGTAAAAATAGACATTCATTTTTCCCAAGAGTGTGAATGTACCAGTGAAAGAGTTGTTTTCGTTGTCGTTGCTGAAGCTGTAGTTGTTCATTGAGAAGACTTGATGTCATGACGTAACGCTCAAAGAAGACTTCTCAAAAACTGATTCATAGTGATCCTGTCGCAGTGTATTGTGTTGCGTTGACTTAGAATGTCTTGGCTGATAAATAGATGGAGAGAACATTGTGCACTCTCACTCACTCGGCGTCCTGATAAACGAATATAAAGAGAACTGTATTGTACCAGCAGACAGCTATACCTTTGTTCAGAGAAACCTCTGTTCTCTCGTGTACACTAAATCACTCACTTCCACTTTGTCTCCTGTACCTCATCACTCACAAATCTACTCTCCCCTCATAAATTCTTTCACTGCTTCCTCTCGCCTCTCTCTCCCTTCCTTTTCTCCTCTTTCTCCACTTCTTTTCTCCTCCCGCACTTTCCGGTTCTTCGTTACTCACTAAACTGTTAATTTTTTTTTGTCAAAAATCCCCTTCCTCTCTCACTTTTTCATCTTTCCCCATTGTTAACTAACTTACTGTCCCATTCAAGTCTTCCCCCCTCTCTCTCCCTCACCATTCCTGCTCCCCTTACTCATTACTCGCTGATCTTCTTCCCTTCACAAATCCCTCTCTCCTTTCCCACCACACGCTCTTTCCGTCCTCTTTATTTGCCTGCCCTACATCCTTTTTCATATATCACTTTCTTCTCCATCACCACACCTCTCCTTCCTCTTTACTGACCTACCTATATCTCATCATGAATCCACCTCCCTGCCCCACCATTCACACCCTCCTTCCTCTGTACTCACTACGTTACTTTTCCTTTCTTCCCTTATCACTTATCTTTGTCTTCTCTTTACTCAATAAGGTACTTCTCATGAATCTCTCTCCCTCTTGCCTCACCTCTCGCCTTCCCTCCCTCCCTCCCCTCCCCTCCTTCCCTTCTCATTACAGCCTCCTTTCCTCCCTTCCACCTTCACACCCTAATATCTCGCCATGCCGTCTACCCTCAGCCGTTTCCTCCTCCCTTCTTTCCGGCTTATTTTCTCCTTTATTGTTCTGACATCAGATACCCTGCCATCCAGTCCTACCACTTCTTTGTGTTCAGTTTTTCTTACCTTTTTTCCTCATTTTTCTTATCCCCACTTCTCTTTTTTTCCCCCACCACTCTTTTCCCCTGCTCCCTCCCTCCCTTCCTCCACTTAAGTCTTTTATCCTGTCCATCTCTCTCCCTTTTAATAATTCTCTCCCGACTCCATATCAACTGTCTTACCCTGTCTCTCTCTCCCTCTTCCAGTCTTGTATCTCCTTTTCCTCCCTGTTCTTTCCTGTCTCATAGCTTCAGTATTAATCTCACCGTATCGTGTTTTCTACCTCACCCTGTCCTCTATCCCTGCCTGTCTCCCTGTCCTCTCTCTCCCTTCCTCTGCCTGCGCCCTCTGTTAGCTTCCTTATTACCTACGTTACCCTCCCTCCTCTCTCTCTCTCTCTCTCTCTCTCTCTCTCTCTCTCTCTCCTCTCCTTTGTTATTCTTCTCTCCTTCCACGTTCCTCCCTATTACCTACCTTATTCTCACTCCTCTCTTTTTTTCAGCTGTCTCTCCTTCCCCATCTCTCTACTTTTCTGTTTTTCCCTCTCCTCCCCTTCCCTTCCCTCCCCTCTCCTCCACATTTCTTTTTATTATTTACCTTATCTCCCGTTCCTGCCCTGCCTTCCTCCCTGCCTATCTTTTCTCTTTTCCCGTCGCTCCCATAACACCTACTTTGACCTCCCTGCTCTCTCGCCCTCCTCTTTCCCTCACTCCTCTCTCCCCCTCCTATCACCCTCCCTTCCTCCTCTCTCCCTTCCTGTCTTGCTCCGTCCTTTCTCCCTCCCTCCCTCCCTCCTCCTTCTCCACAAGACAAAAACTCTGCCCTGGCCGACAAATAAACTTTTCATCTGCCATTGTTTTTTCTTATACACCGATGATCACGTTATTGTGGATTTCCAGGCCCTTTTCTCCATATCACTCCTTACCCTTCTTATTCTGTCTCTGCTTCTCATCCCATACCTCCTTCCCTCCCAGTCTCTCTCTCTCTCTCTCTCCTTCTTCCTCCCTTCCGCCTCCTCTTCTCACTTCTCCCCTTCCCCTCTATTTACCTCTTTGCCTCTTTCCTCATCTCCCCTACTTTCCCACCATCTTTCATACTACCTTGCTTACCCTTCCTCCTCCTCTCACTCCCTACCTTTACCCTCCCTCCTCCTCTCTGTTTTTACAGTAGAAAACACCACCAGAAACCTACTGTTACCCACAAACCAAGCAAATAGCACAGTCCTTAGTAACTATGCTATCCATAATAACGATATCCTTTCAGCCATAAATAGTACGGACATAAACAAAACCCCTGGCCCCGATAAAATATCACCGAGAATTCTCAAAGAAGCAAAACATGAGTTACTGCTGCCACTCTCTGTCCTATTCAATAAATCATTAAGTACTGGGAAAGTTCCACGCGAATGGAAACTAGCAAATGTAACACCAATTTTCAAAAAAGGAAATGAGTCGCACCCAGGAAATTACAGACCAATCAGCTTAACATCAGTAGTGTGCAAGTTAATGGAAAAAATCATAAGAGATAAAATAGTTAATTATCTAGAAGAAAATAATATAATTAAAGACTCGCAACATGGATTCAGACATCGTCGTTCATGCTTAACTAACTTACTGGACTTCTTCCATGATGTTTACAAATCATACGATGACTCAAGAGCAGTAGATATAATTTACCTCGACTTTCAGGAAGCATTTGACACTGTCCCTCACAAGCGTCTCATGAGAAAAATAGAAGCACATGGAATAAAAGGAAAGACGCTAAAATGGTTACAAGACTGGCTGTCAAACCGAAAACAGCGAGTTGTGATAAACGGAAAGGAATCCAAATGGCGTAATGTGATCAGCGGCGTTCCCCAAGGCTCAGTACTTGGACCGATACTTTTTATTATCTATATAAATGACATTGATGAGGGTCTAAATTGTAAAGTATCCAAATTTGCCTATGATACTAAAATAACCAGTAAAGTCACTTCCGAATTACAGTGGCAGCAGTTACAAAATGACCTTAATACTTTAGCAAGCTGGGCAGAAAAATGGCAAATGAAATTCAACACAGAAAAATGTAAAGTACTTCATATTGGAAGTAACAATGTCCATGCAAATTACAAAATGAACAATATTCAGTTATCAAGTACAGACAGTGAAAAGGATCTTGGTGTGATAATATCAAATGACCTAAAACCAAGCAAGCAGTGTACCGATGCGGTAAAAATTGCAAACAAGCTAGTGGGTTTTATTGGAAGAAGTTTTGAGTTTAAATCGGAAAAAGTCATACTTGCCTTGTACAACTCGCTAGTGCGCCCCCATCTTGAGTATTGTGTGCAATTCTGGTCTCCGTACTACAGAAAGGACATTGAAAAATTAGAGAAAATTCAGCGAAGAATCACAAAAATGGTACCACGACTTAGAAACAAACCATATGAGGAACGCCTTGAAGAACTTAAATTATTTAGCCTAACGAAGCGCAGGTTAAGAGGGGACCTTATTGAAGTTTTCAAAATCATGAAGGGATATGACAACTTAGACATGAATAAATATTTTGATATAGACCGGTCGAGTCAAACCAGTAGTAATAAGAACATAAGAACATAAGAAGAGAGGATAACTGCAGTAGGCCGGTTGGCCCATGCTAGGCAGCTCCTAGAAGAGTAACTGAACTACTAGAATGAGATAAGGATAGCAAAGAAGAAGGCTCTCCCCCGCCCTCCAAACCCTCCAGCCGAAGCCGGCAGGAAAAAGTCAGAAAGAACACCACGCCGTATAGAAAAACTGGCGTGGACATTTTACAGGAAAGTGTGAAAGGAGAATAGAGACTATCATAGTGTAACCTGAAAAGAAAATTTATTTTTGAATTAGTATTGGTTATAATATTTTCTTTATTCTATATCCACCCCTTATTTGTCATATGCTTATCTAGCCTATGCTTGAAACTCTCAATGGAAGAGGCAGCAACTACTTTACTAGGTAGCTTATTCCATTCGTCTACTACTCTATTACCAAACCAATTTCTACCGATTTCCTTTCTGAAACGGAATTTTTCTAGTTTGAAACCATTATTTCTAGTTCTATCCTGTATGCTCACTTTAAGTACCTTGCTAATATCTCCCTATTTATACCATTCATCCACTTAAAAACCTCAATTAAGTCTCCCCTTACTCTACGCCTCTCTAGCGAATGCAGATTTAGTCTTTTCAGTCTGTCTTCATATGACAGGTTCCGGACGTCATGTATCATTTTAGTCATTCTTCTCTGTACATTTTCTAACGAATTAATATCCATTCTATAGTAAGGACACCAAAATTGTACTGCGTAGTCTAAATGTGGCCTTACTAATGCTAGATAAAGTTTCAGTATTACTTTAGATGATCTATTGCTCACGCTTCTCGAAATAAATCCTAGGACCCTATTTGCTTTATTTCTCGCATTAATGCACTGTTGCCTAGGTTTAAGGTCGTTACTAATCATAACTCCTAGATCTCTCGCATTCCGATTTGCTAATTTCTTTGTTATCTAAGCTGTATTTAGTATCTCCAATGGTCTTGCCTACGTTAAGTACTTTACATTTTTCAACGTTAAATTCCATTTGCCAAGTTTTAGACCATTTGGACAATGTATCGAGGTCTTTTTGTAAGTAATGGCAATCGTCAGTCGAGTTAATGATACGCCCTATTTTTGTATCGTCAAATTTGCTGATTCTGCTATTGACTCCTAAGTCTAGATCATTTATATATATGATAAATAATAAGGGACCGAGTACTGAACCCTGTGGTACACCGCTAGTTACTAATCCCCAGTCCGACTTAGTTCCATTTATTAATACTCTCTGCTTTCGTCCTTTCAGCCAGGATTCTATCCATTTTAAGATATCGCCGTCTATACCGTGTGCTCGAACCTTTCTAACTAACCTTTCGTGTGGGACTCTATCAAAAGCTTTTACTAAAGTCCAGATAAATAACATCGTAAGCTTTATCGCTATCTACTGCCTCATAGACCTCCGAGTAGAATGACAACAAATTTGTGAGGCAGGATCGTCCTTGCCTGAATCCGTGCTGACTTTCGTTTATAAGATTAAATCTTTCTAAGTGTTCTCTAATCTTATTTGCCAAAATTGACTCTAACATTTTTCCTACTATTGACGTTAGACTTATCGGACGATAATTCGACGCAGCTGATTTATCACCCTTTTTAAAGATGGGCACTACGTTTGCGGTTTTCCACGCCTCTGGAACTTCTCCTGAACTTAAAGAGTCATTAAATAACGTTAAAAGTGGCTGACATAATTCTTCTTTGGTTTCTTTTATAATTTTTGCATATATATCGTCCGGACCTGGCGATTTTTGAGGTTTTAACTTGTTAATTTCTTTCAATACGTCCTCCTTACTAATGGTTATTTTACTAAGAATATTTTCCGTATTCTCATGGTAAATATTTGCTGCTTGAGGGACCAGGCTTAGATTTTCCTTGGTGAATACTGATATGAAATAATTATTTAGGATGGAGCACATTTCTTTATCTTCACTGGTAATGTCACCTGATTCTGTTCTGAGTGGTCCTATCCTATCTTTATTTTTCGTTCGGTACATTTGATAAAAACCCTTGGGGTTTACTTTTGATTCACTTGCAACCTTAATTTCATAACTTCTCTTTGCTTTTCTTATCTCCCTCTTTACTTCTTTATTTAAAATTGTGTAACGGTTACGTAAGTGTTCCTCTCCACGTTTTATTTTTCTATATATTCCTTTCCTTTGGCCTATGAGAGATTTTAATCTGTTGTTTAACCATCTTGGTTCTGAATTGTTAGTTCTAAACGGTTTTGAAGGAATATATCTATCTTGGCCTCCGTATATTATATTTATTAACTCGTTATACTTCTCACTGGTCGAACGTCTGTTTGGTACTGGAGCTGAGTTAATTTCCGTCACCTGGACTACATTCCTATCTACCACCTCCCCCTCACAGACACCTGACGGACGTCCCCACGTGCTTCCTGCGCCTGACCTATGACCTGGGGATCCCCACTAACCTGACATTCCCTCAAATAGCTAATCTCCCTGTGGAATACCGTTCGAAAATAAGCTCTTAAGCCATCGAAATCTCCTAGACGAAAATTAGGAACGGTGGAGGTATTTTCAGTGGAACAGACATCCCAAATAAATTTGAACTTAATTTCTTCATGATCGCTATTACCAAGTCGTCCACCAACCTCTATATCGCTAATGATATTTTCTTTATTAGCTAAAACCAAATCTAGTATATTATTACCTCTGGTGGGCTCCCTGATATACTGATAAAGGAAATTATCCTGTACTACCTCTAGAAATTCCTCTGACTCTGCATCTCCTGTCTGATTTCTCCAATCTATCCTTGGCAGATTAAGGTCCCCAACAATTATTACTAAGCTGGACTGTGATGCTTTCCTAATTTCCTCCCAGAGGTATCTAATTTCCTCCCAATCCCACGAAGCAAAATACTTCTTCTTTAACAGAGTTGTAAATATCTGGAACAGATTGCCCTCAGATACCGTGAACAGTATCTCAATTGAGACATTCAAAAACAAATTAGACAAGTATTTGCACGAAAATCCTCAGCTGACTCTTTTTCTGTCCAAATAACTTGCTTTTATAGCTACGGTACATGTAAGTTCATGCCCCCTTAGTCTACAAGACACCTCGTAAACAATGTACCCATACATAGTGTTGCGTCACGATATTATACATTTTCAATTTATTCGGTGCAAACAAAGCAATATAAGCACAGATTAGGATCTGCACAGATAACCCTGAGTTAACGGTCACTACTCTTACTTTCGACATGTGATGGGCTGTGGATCACTGAGGGTCCCTGTTAGTCAAGTGACCACCATCGGGATTTTTTTAATGTACCAGGGGTCACTGCTTCAGGATGAAACTTGTGTACTGTCCCACATGGGAGAGTTCCTTGTCTCAGTGGAGTGAACGGAGCTATTGCCTGATTGACTGCTGCCTACCTAAAAAGCGCCAGGGAAGGTTGCCGCACCACCCCTAAACATCCACTCTGTGCATTGCACATCCACACTGTGCACTGTGCAGTCCCCTTTTATCTAAGACACCCGTCCTATATACTTTTCAGTCTCCCCAGCGCAAAGAAAGCAATATAAGCACAGATTAGGATCTGCACAGATAACCCTGAGTTAACGGTCGCTACTCTTACTTTCGACCTGTGATGGGCTGTGGATCACTGAGGGTCCCTGTTAGTCAAGTGACCACCATCGGGATTTTTTTAATGTACCAGGGGTCACTGCTTCAGGATGAAACTTGTGTACTATCCCACATGGGAGAGTTCCTTGTCTCAGTGGAGCAAACGGAGCTATTGCCTGATTGACTGCTGCCTACCTTAAAAGCGCCAGGCAAGGCTGCTGCACTACCCCTAAACATCCACACTGTGCAGTGTGTAGCTTCCGCATTATGTCCACAGACTTCCCATTAACTCAATGTAACGGTTTATAATGTCATGCCGTAACTATTATTTTATTTGTTTATTGTCTCTTTCAGGTTACTCTATCGGGTAGCTTATAGATAAAGTATTATAGAATGTGACTTTTCCTTTCCAGTGTTTTCTATAAAATTTCCATGTCAGTTTTTCCATGCTGCATGGTGGTTTTTCTCACTTTTTCCTGGAGGGTTTGGTGGTGGGGGGAGCCTTCTTGCTTTCCTATCCTTATCCTTCAACGTTTAGAGTTAGATCTTGTAGTCATAGTTTTCTCTAACAAGCAGCCTCAAAAGGACCATAAGGTCTGTTGCTGTTTGCTTTCCTGTGTAATCCTGTGTAATCCTCCTCCCTGTCTCAGTGGAGTGAACGGAGCTAGGGCCTGACTGACTGCTGCCTACCTTAAAAGCGCCAGGCAAGGCTGCCGCACCACCCCTAAACATCCACACTGTGCAGTCCCCTCGTGTCTACAGGACACCCCGTAAACTTAACATAGCGTCACGTCACGTCATTATACGTTTTTCGATTTACCCAAAGCAAATGAGGTAATATACAGTAAGCACAGATTAGGATCTGCACAGACAACCCTGAGTTAACGGTCACTACTCTTACTTTCGACCTGTGATGGGCTGTGGATCACTGAGGGTCCCTGTTAGTCAAGTGACCACCATCAGGATTTTTTTTAATGTACCAGGGGTCACTGCTTCAGGATGAAACTTGTGTACTTGTCCCACATGGGAGAGTTCCTTGTCTCAGTGGAGCAAACGGAGCTAGGGCCTGATTGACTGCTGCCTACCTTAAAAGCGCCAGGCAAGGCTGTCGCACCACCCCTAAACATCCACACTGTGCAGTGTGTAGCTTCCAAGTTATGTCCACAGACTTCCCATTAACTCAATGTACCGGTTTATAATGTCATGCCGTAACTATTATTTTATTTGTTTACTGTCTCTTTCAGGTTACTCTATCGGGTAGCTTATAGATTAAGTATTATAGAATGTGACTTTTCCTTTCCAGTGTTTCCTATAAAATTTCCATGTCAGTTTTTCCATGCTGCATGGTGGTTTTTCTCACTTTTTCCTGGAGGGTTTGGTGGTGGGGGGAGCCTTCTTGCTTTACTATCCTTATCCTTCAGCATGTAGAGTTAGATCTTGTAGTCATAGTTTTCTCTAACAAGCAGCCTCGAAAGGACCATAAGGTCTGTTGCTGTTTGCTTTCCTGTGTAATCCTGTGTGTAATCCTACCTTTACCCTCCCTCCTCCTCTCACTCCCTACCTTTACCCTTCCTTCCTCCTCTCACTCCCTACCTTTACCCTTCCTTCCTCCTCTCACTCCCTACCTTTACCCTTCCTTCCTCCTCTCACTCCCTACCTTTACCCTCCCTCCTCCTCTCACTCCCTACCTTTACCCTTCCCTCCTCCTCTCACTCCCTACCTTTACCCTTCCCTCCTCCTCTCACTCCCTACCTTTACCCTCCCTCCTCCTCTCACTCCCTACCTTTACCCTCCCTCCTCCTCTCACTCCCTACCTTTACCCTCCCTCCTAGCTTATCAATCTTACATTACTTTCTCTTCATAAGTCACTTCTTCTCCCCAGCCTCCCTCTGCAGGTTTCATATTACCTCCCTTAATCTACGTCCTTCTTTCTCTCTCTCCACTTCCTCCTTTCCTCTTTCCCTCCCTACCTCCCCCCCTTCCCAACTACCTCCTCTCCTAGCCTCGTTGTTGCCTACCTTACCCTTCCCCTCTCTTCCTTTCCTCCCGGCATCTGACCTCTTCCTCCCTTCTTTCCTCCTTCCTGACTACCATGTTACGTACGTTACCTTCCATACTCTCATTCCCTGCCTCTTCCCCTACTCACAGCTTTCCTCTCACCTTCCATATTGCCTAGCTACCCTTCCTCCTCTCTCCCTTTCCTCCCTTTCTGCCCTCAGAGCCACCTCCCTCCTGGCAGTCATATTACCTACTTACTCTCCCTCCCCTTCCTTCTCTCTCCCGTTCCTCCTCTCCTCACTTTGTCCCCGTCTGGGCTTCCATATTTCTTTACCCTACCTCCTGCCTACTGCCTCATCCCTTCCTCCATCCTTCCCTCCCTCTTTCCCCCCTCTCTCAGTTTTTTCCCTTTCTTCCTCTCCCTGCCTCCTTCCTCTCCATATTTCTCCCAGCTTCCATATAACGCACCTTTCATCCCTCCTCTCTCTCTCTTTTTCTCACTCCCTCCCTTCCCCTCACACTTGCTTCCCAGCTTTCCTCCGGGTTTCCATATTACCTTACTCTCCCTCCCCTTCCTTCTCCCTCCCTTCCCCCTCCCCCCGGCTAACTAATGCCCGTCATAAATCCCAAGGGCGGCCCGGCGTTAGTTCTTCAGCCCACCTTTTAATTCCCCTGTGTAGGACCCCAGCTGCCCGCCCCACTCTCAGGCCTGGGCTGAGGGCTGACGGATGGCTCTGGGGACTAAGATGAGGGCTGGGGTGCTGGATAGGGAGGACTGGCGGGTGAGAGGTGCATGGGAAGTATTGAGAAGACCCAAGAAGTGCATGCAAATTGATAGGATTAAGATGAGGGCAGGAGAGGCTGGGGTGAGGACAAAAGAGGGCTGGGAGGTGACAGCAGGAGATGACTGGGTTGAGGGAGAGAGAACTGGAAGATGATGACAGGAGGGGGCTGGAAGATGAGGGCAGGAGAAAGTCAGGTGGTGAGAACACGAGACGATTGGGAGGCGAGGGCAAGAGAGGGCTGGGGTGAGGGAAAGAGAGAGAGAGAGAGAGGGGGGGGGGGCTGGGAGGTGAGGTCTGCAGGAGAAAAACTGGGGAGGGCAAAAGACTGCATAAAATATGAGAAAGAACTAAGATGAGAGTAGGACATGACTAAGATGAGGGCAGTGGTTGGAGAGTGAATGCTGTATGAGAGCTGTTGAAACGGGCAAAGAAGTGTATAGACGTTGAGGAGGCCAAGTTGAGGGCAGACGAGAGCTAAAATGAGGGCAGGAGAGGGCTAGGGTGAGGACAGGAGAGGGCTGGAAGGTCAAGGGTTGCATGAGAGGTAATAGAAAGGGCAGGACGACTTGTGAAAGTGAGAGGAAAGTTGGAAGAGTATGATGTTCCTAAGAATTCAGAAGGTAACGCGACTGGGCTACTGCTAGGCTGGAGAGGAGAAAATATATCTATGTTTGTGTGTGGAGGGGTAAGCAAGAGAGTTGAGAAATGGCAAGGCTTAAAAGTTTGGGATTTGAGAGTAAGGTAGCGTAGATGAGCTGGGTAAACACGGGGTCAATATATCGTGTGTGTGTGTGTGTGTGTGTGTGTGTGTGTGTGTGTGTGTGTGTGTGTGTGTGTGTGGAAGAGCGGAAGGGCGACGGTACAATGGGTTTTTAAGTGATGTGGAATAGTCAGGGGCGTAATTTCCCCAAATAATCCACCATGTCTGCTTCACTATCACGGCATGTGGGTCACTTCATGTGGACGCATCGTATTACAGAGTGCTATCTTTGGACAGAAAACATGTTAAGCCCCTCTCATATTCAGAATATTGCCTTCATCGGCTTTAAAGTGTTTGTCACCAGAGGGAAGTGAGAAGCAGAAGTGGTGGAGTATCTGGCATATTTATGTCTCTGGCTGTACATGATTTTATCAAAATAAAGAGGGAATCGGAGAGGACTGAATCAATACTTTGGGCTTGTTGTTGTCAGTTTTCAGGATCTCCTATTTTAAGAATGAAATAATGTATCGCTGACAGAAAATTTAAGCTTACAGGTTGTAGAGAAGAAAGCATAAATAATCATTTTTTTAACCCGTGAAAGCATTTCTTGTTCCTGATAATATTTGGTTTGATGATCATACTAATGACACGTCATGATAAACTTGCACTCATTATAGTAAGTAAAGGAACGTAACATACCAGCTCCAAACCACCTGTAACCAATCCTCAGGATCTGAAGACGGTACAGTATGGTGTTTTGAAATTGTTTCCTTGTGCAAGTAGGACGTTCACGTTTAAAAACTCGCGCTCGTATTCCAGTATCGGTTTCATAGATAAATAGCTACCGTACGTAGCAGATAGATATGACATTGATTTACTTTGAAATTCAATGACTATAACTATTTGAACGTGTGGCTGACGGTCACAGAAATGTCCTTTAAAAATATATTTAATAGACACAAAAACATGCTTACACTTACACACGCATGCATGCTCCCACACTAGTATCCCAATTCCAGTCACTCACAGATAAATATAAATAGATGTGTTAGTTTGATCGATTTTAGAATTTAATGAGCAAATTATCACTGGAGTACTAATGGTTGTAGGTAAAAATTGAATGCCTAATAAAAATGTGTTTAATATCGGAATATATTTTGTAATCCTATTCGGTGCAGCAAAGTGAGCCAGTAAAACGGTGCTTAGAACATGGTCCTCGTTAACTTGTAGATGGGAGAAGGATGGGGGTTGAGAAGGGGGGATGATGGGGTGGAGTTAGGGCTAAATAAGGCCGAGAGAGGAGGGTAGAGTGAAAGGTAAATATTGAAGTGTCAAAGGTGAAGCATGAGGGCTGGATGCTGCACCCACACGAATCTGATCTTTAAGGATATAGGGCTAAAGGCTGCAATACTGAGGAGGTGAAGGTAATTGTGTTCAGTAGATGAAGAATGCTGAGCTAAATGACAAAGGAACGATTGATGTACTTATGAATATTGATTAACGTCGAGTTGGGGAATTACTGAAGGCTACCTGATGTGTGACTGAGGCTGCAATAAATGATGTCAATTGAATTATCATCATCATCTTTATCAGTATCCTAATCAGCCCACTGCAAGACGAAGACATCTTCCATCTTTTGTCCACTCTGATCTGATCACTGTTAGCTAGTCTTCGAATCTATGAACTTCATTTCGCCATTTTGTTTTTTGTCTGTCTCTTCCTCATGCACTCACTTGATCTAGTGCTGCCTATTTCTTCCATCCCCTTTCTCATTTCATCTCTACGTTTGCTGTCCTCTCTTCCCACTTCTCCCTTTCTTCCTGTCACATCTTATCTCTTATTTCCACTTAAGGTGGCTCTACACCGAGTGACAAGCATAGTGGTTTCCCGTAACCCAGAAAACATTTACAGCACATGGTGGTAAGCATATAACCAGTTTAAAGGGTGGAGTGGAGCCTACTATGGTGCCCTTATTAACAGGATGGAGAGATGGATATGCGGCATCCATACAAGAACCAAACGTCCACATTTTCCCCCACGCCTAGCTGTAGTGGGGCGCTGTCAGCTGCAATGGAACATTAGGTCACTGCAGAGGAAGCCATTGCAGGGGTAGTTGCGTGCCTGCGGTTGATGGGTCTGGTCAGCTAGACAGACGGGTTGACCATCAGCCATTTCATTTCTGGGTTGCGATTCGGTTACCCTAGGTTGAATAATGTATGATGAGTGGCTGAAGACTGTCTGGCAGGAATAGAGGGTTGTTCATGTAGGGCTGAGTTACGATTAGTTAAGAGTTGTTCAGTGTAAGAATAATCTATGATGATGACTGGTTATGGACCGTTTGGAAGGAACTGAGGGCTATGTGAGAACGGTCAAGGCTTGATGACAAAGTTGGGAGCTGAGTGGGAAAAACTAAGGGCTAATTGATGTATGAATTACTCTTGTTTACGATAAAGTTATAGCATGGAAGTGTACTGAGGGTATTAAAAATGGAGGCTGGAGGATAGGGGAGACCTGGGATGTGGGTAGGGCGTAAGGGCTGGGGTAAATGCGGGATGAGAGCTGGGGTCAGAGGACTGGACTAAGGACCGCGGAGGTGAGAGAGTTTAAGATGAGGGTTGGGCAAAAAGTTAGATGAAGGCGTGAGGTGAGTTCTGGGGTTAGTGCAGGATGTAAGTGGGGAGAGAAGGGCTGGGGTGACAGCTACGGTAGGTAGGGTGGGAGTATAAGGGTGAGGGCTAGATGGGTTGATAGGATTGAAGTGAGGGCAGGTACGAGAACAAGGAGGGATGAGAATGGTGGTGTCAGGGCAGGGGTGAGGGATAGGTGGGGTAAGAGGACAAAGGTGAGGGCTAGGTGGGATGAGAGTATTAGTGTGATGGCGGGGGTGAGGGCTAGGTGGGGTAAGGGCAGTGGCACCCTGACAAGTTTTATAGCTTAGTGCTCCCTTGGGCCAACAGTCGGGGCCATTTGTATACTTCACTCCCTGCCTTCCTGTTACCCTGCTTCCCTACCCCTGCATCCCTGTCTCTCCTCCTGTGTCCCTGCTGCCCCTGCCTCTGTCTCCCTGGTCCTGCTGTACGTCCCTACCCCTTCCTCTGCCTCCCTGTCCCCCTTCGTTTCCACCATTCAGCCGCATTGTCATACTGCCTTCCTACTTGTCGCTTCATCCATCTTACTACTCTTGCTTCCCAGCCACCCTGCCCAAAAACCACCCTTCCTTCCAGCCACCAACCCTGTCTGCCACTCTTCTTCCCTGCCAGCGTCTTTCACATCCTTTCTGTGTCCTTGTCTCTGTGCCTTTCACATCATTTCACCACCATATTATGAAACCCTTCTACAGTATGCCCCTGCCACTGTAATATACCTCCCTGCAGTCTTGCTATCCAACCACTCGGCATCCCTGCCACCACTACACCCTCATCTGCTCCACCCTGTCGCTTGAACTATCTGCAGCCCAACTTACTCTTTCCCTGCCACTCTCTCTGCTACCATGTCATTCACTCTCCTTGCCTTTCACCCAGCTTCCCTTTTACTCAACCTCCCTTCTGCTCTGCCACCAACTTCCGTGACACCCTGCCTTTGTTTTGCCCTGCCTCCCCTCCACCCTTCTTCGCTACCTCATTTCTTTAACCACTATGTTTTCTATCTGCCTTGCCTCCCAGATTCCTGCCACCCTACTTTACTCCCTTACCACCATGCTTCATTCCCCGGCCACCATACTTCGTTGCCTTTGCTGTTTCACTTCCTTGTTCATGCCTCCCAGCCATCCTACTTTCCTACCATCTCGCCTTCATGCCAGCCTGCCTCCGCGTTCCCTTACTACCTTCTTATATTCTTGCCACCAGCCACCTTTACAGTCTGTCCTGCATTTTGCTTTGTCTCCACTTCTGTGTATCTAGCATTAATTCTATATTTGTCTGTCTGTTTTCTGTGTTCGTGTCTCGGCAACAGATGGAGCTAGTGCGGGCCTTCTCATGCCTGCATCTTAAGTACTGCGTGCCATCGCATATTTTGATGATAAGGACTCAAGCAGCACGGTGTATTGTCATCAGCAAGGGTATTTTATGGAATGTCAGTGGGCATCTAGAAGAGTATTGAAACTTAACGTATTGAATCCCACTAGTAACTCTCTTGTCCCACCCTGCTACTGCCCTGCCTCTGTATCACCCGCCTGTGTATCTGTCTTCCCTCCTTCCAGCAATATCACCGTTTTTTTTTTTTTTTCGCCCTGCATACTCTCAACTCTGATTCCCTCCCACCCTGCGTCTTACCACCTTGCCATTTTCGTTTAATACTCCCATTAATCCTGTAATGTCGGAATAGTTCCTTACGTAGGAACTCCTGGGGATTTTTAACATACCGACCTTCTACAACTTCCTGGACGTAAATTTCATAGGCCCAAACTTAAGTTCCCCCCCCCTCCTTTTTTACCTCAGAAAACGTCCCCAAAATGTCCAATATCTTTACGTATTAAAAATGTTATACTCTTAATCCCCGCTGTAAACCTCCTTGTAATATTACCCCTTCATTCCTATCACTGACCCTTTATCCCAATTAGGTGGCTTTATTCTTATTTCCTGCATCCGACTGCTTTCTTTCTAATTTTTTGGACACCCAAGTTTTCATGTCATGCAGTTTTCCACATCTTCGTTCCTACCTTTTTTCCATTCCCACTTGTTTCTCCCTGCCATGTTTTCCTGCCTTAGTCTTTTTTTGTTCGTCCTTGTTTTCCCCAATTTTATCTGTCTGTCATTGTTTATTTGTTTTTTTTTCTGCCTGCTGTTGTCCTGCTTTATATGTTTTCCTATTTGTCCTCGTTTTTATGTCGTATTTTCCCCACGTAGTCTTATTCTAATTATCGTTGCTTTGTACTTCTTTTATCCTTCCTCTTTTTCCCTCATTTAATTTTCCTGCCTTCCTTGTTTTCGTACTTCTAGATTTCCTACCTCAGTATATATCCTGTTTCTTGTTTTCCTCCTCTCTACGTTCCAATCTCCGACTTCCTCCTCTGTGTCCTGCTTTCATTAGTTTTCTTAGTCCTTTGTTATTTTTCCTTCCCCTAATTTTTTGTTTATCCCCCCCTGCATCAGTTTCACCCTGCAGCCATCCACCCTCCCTGCCTACCCTGCCACCCCATCCCACTTGTCTAATCCTCTTAACTGCTACCTTCTCGTCCCCCTGTCAAAGCCCTGATCACATTTACTTAGCCCTAATCTCTTTAACCCCTGCCACCGCGATCACCTCTCCCACCCTTTAAAACACTCCAGCACCTGCCACCTCTGCCAACCCCATCCCACCCCTCTATTCTACCCTTACCACCCCTTCACTTACCCTAATCCCTGCCACCACTTCAGTTTCCTGCCACCATTTCACCAACCCTTACCCCTGCCACCGCTTCACCTACCCTGATCCCCCCACCCCCCACCACTTCACCTACTTTGACCTCTGCCACCACTTCACCTACTCTTACTCCTGCCACCACTTCACTTACCCTAACTAACCCCTTCCACCATGTCATCTACCCGAACTACCCCCTGCCACCAGTTCACCTACCCTAACTATCCCCTGCCACCAGTTCAGCTACTCTAACTAACCTCTGCCACCACTGCACTAACCTAGCAGTCGTCTGACATGTGGAGGTGTAGGAGGACTACTGGGCCTTGGGATAGGTCACTGCCCCCGAGAAATAGGCCCTGAAGCCTTTGCCCAGAGTCAGACACGTAAAAAAAAAAAAAAAAAAAAAAAAAAAACCTAACTATCCCCTGCTACCTCATCACCTGTCCCTTGCTACCACTGGACTTACCTAACTAGACTCTGCCACTAATTCACCTACCCTAACTGACTCATGTCACTAATTCACCTTCCTTAGCAAATCCCTGCCATTGACTCACCTACCCTAAATAACTCCTGCCACCAGTTCACCTGCTCAAAACCCCTTCCACTAATTTACCTACCTTGATCCGTGCCACCTTTGCCTCCTTCCTGCCCCTTCTGCCCCCTCTGCCATCCTCTTCCATCCCTGTCTCACTGGCCACTACATACCTGAAGCACCCTACTGCATCGTACGCCGTCTTAACCTTCTTTGCCTTGCTCTTCCCATCTATCACCCTGTCCTCCCTTACTCTACCCAGCCCACCCTCTTACCTATAGCCTCACCCTCCCTCACCCTATCGTACCTGCCCTGCCATGCCTTACCCTGTACATTTACTCCCTTCATCATGCCTTATCTGTATTGTTTCTCTCCATTTTGTCTCACCCTCTCCGTCACCCACTTCTGCCTCTCCCCACTTCCTGTCACATTCCGCCCACTCCTTCTTTCTCTCTCTCTTTCCACCTCTTCTCATTTCCCCGATTCCCACTCTCTTCTTCGCTCACTCCCTTCTCCCCATCACATTCCCTGTCGCT
>NC_137051.1:9497500-9525000 GCF_032717465.1 Coenobita brevimanus
GGTGAGCACACAGACTTTGGCAGATAATGAGCAGGTGGTTGGCTAGATGATTGATTTGTAGGTGGATAGATGGTGTTTAAAGAGTAGATGGACTGATAGGTTGACAGGAAATTAATAGAAGGATAAGTGGAGAGGTAATGGATAAGGATATGATGGCTAGACATGTAAGAATATTGCAGATGGATAGGGGGATAAACGATAGATTGATTGATGAATAGATAGAAGGTTGGTATACTGTAGGATAGTTGAATCGGTGATTATTTTATGTGTAAATTACAATAGGAAAATGGCTTGATGGTGCTCTTAGATGCAAGTAAACCCTCCCTGCCCAACAAACCCAAGTAGGTTGTAATCACTATTTGTGACTCGATTAACCACGGATATACTTGGAAAGACGTCAAAAAACATGCAGAGTTTCAGGACTGTGCTTTCACACGCCAGTCATCTGACAGTCCCTTGATTAACACGTACCAGATGTTGGCTTCTACTCTCCAAGCACACATGGATTCGCCGGACAATATGGTCGATAACTCTGACACTGTGCTGCTGGGATTGCTCGGATAGCGTCACTGATGATTATTTTGAGATCCGTAGTGAACTGTGGCGTTCCTTCAGATATGTTGTTAGTAATGTAACTACCAAAGATAGAAATCTGGCGACGATCTGGTGAATGTGCGGCCCATTCAACAGGCAGTCATAGAAGTGCGTGTCCAGTCACTTAAGGATACCCTTGAAATGTGAGGAGTGACCACATCCGCTTAGAACTATTGTTCAGTGCTCTAAATTTCTCTTTGCCTACCTTTGACTTTCTGTATCTCCTCAAGGCTGTATATGCAGCTAATGCTCAAGAGTGAATATTGCTACTGCATCTTGACAGTATTGTTTTCAGACAAAACTGAACGTATGATTATATTTTATGGTCAGAAATCCAGGCATTACATTTGTGCGAATGGAGAAATCACTGAATCACTAAATAAGGAACTGTCCATCCACACTGCACGACGGTGAGAGTTTGTGTGTCCAGAAGAAATGAAAAAAAAATTCATCTCAACCTCAAACGCAGTCAAAAAGTTAAATTATTCTTATTATGTTTTCAGAACACAGGCACATGGTGACGCACTTCTCCATGTCAGCTGAAGTAAATGTTTTATATATCAAATATGAATATTCTATGGATAAGAAAGCTGCTCAGTTATGTACGAGCAGTTAAAACTCCTGACTGCGACGTATGAGACTTTTTTGGAGCTTTTATGACAGAGTTAAGGCATCGTTACTGCCTTATTGAATCATTACAGGTTTCTGGGCGACCAGATTATGGTGATCCTTTTGATCCTGCAGCAGTTTTATCATTCAGATATGTGACGGTAAATGTTTTCACCCAGTCAAAAAATCTAACTGGTACGTAGCAGTGGGAATTACTGTAGAATTATTGTATTAGTTTCGTTTGATATGGGTTCGTTTCTGATAGACCTATACAGCACACTTGATTTGTCTAATTGTCCATGCCGTTATTATTTCTTTATCATTTAATCAAAACTAAAAAGCTATTAAAAAAAAAAAAAGATAATGTGGCTGGGTTATCTTGTAAGAGACTGTTTGATATTTAAAAACAAATAGGTAATTAAAAGCTACACACGTTAAAAAGTAACAGGTATGTAGGTGAAAAGACAAAAGAATAGACGACAGCTGAAAGTAAGTGTATTAAGTGAATGTACAATCGGTTGATGAAGGGAGGATGAATATCATATTGGTAGGTAGGTGAGTAGGTTGTCAGGTGATGGATAAAGTGAAAACATGAGTCAGCGTTCGATAGATACTAAGTAATGGATAGGATTGGTTGGTTAGTTCGTTGGTGATTGATAGGTCAGAGTTACATAGAGAAGTGGAGTGGATATTAAATGGATATGGGGAGTGAACTACATAGGCATTGCAGTGATCTACGCAGGCATTGCAGTGGATATCTCTCTCTCTCTCTCTCTCTCTCTCTCTCTCTGATAATACACAATAGAATAGGACAGGTACGATAATTGTTGAGTGGTCAGAGTCAAGTAGGATGGATAATGGATACCGTGCATGATTGAACAGCATGTGTAATTTGAAATGAGACAGAGTGAGGGTTGGACTGGTGAAAGACTTAGCAGTGGATTACCATGCGACTTAGCGTTACATGAATACACAGTAATACAGATGGTGGATGGAAGTTATTGTACTAAGCATAGAAAAGGAAGCATCGTGGACAGTGAATTTGAGGAGTACAGATAATTGGTTGAAAAAAGGATATAATGGAAGATGGTTGCGAAAGGACTGATTAATGAAGGCTGTATCCATCCCCTCCAGTTCGAAAAATGTGTTGGAACATGAGTTTGTCTCGAAATAAAATAAGGATACATCAGTCGGTTTAATGACGGCTAAATTCAATTCTTCTACTTCGAAATTTTCCTAAGCTGTATTAAATCGCTTGGTGGTGGCAAGGGTAAACCATGGAAGACGTGTATGGATTGAAAGGTTAAGCGACCTAAAACGACAGAATAGGCGAGGGCCAAAATATGTTGTAGAACACGTGTAAATGTCAACATGGACGCAAGAGGGAAGGGAATTGTAGAAACAGAGTGGGACAGGTGTAGGGTAAACTAATGGCAGTGGGAGGCAGGCAGGGTAAGGGAGAGGGAGATATTTTTGCTTCGGAAGTAAAGGAGGAGGGAAGGAAGAGTTAAAATTTATGGTGAACAGACGAGGGGCAATGTAGTGTAGGCGTTGGAGGGCTGAATATGTTAAAGGTAGGATAGTTGGATCAGTAAATAGAAATGATCGTGGTTAAATACTAAATGACAGGCGAAATCACTAACTGACTAAGAGTGTTAGATGTGATGAGGAGTGTAACTAAAACTTACAGATAGAGAATGCGAGACCAGGATGTATAATTGATGACAACTGATGTAGTACTCTCTGGCAAATTCTGATTTGTGTCTTGTTCCAGACGGGTATTTTTTGTCTCAAAGGTTCAATTCCTGTATCTTTCTGCATGGCAGTCTTCTGCAAACTATGTACTTGCGTTTATCAGTGTAGAAGCACTAAAATTTCATAACACACTACATAACAGTTAAAGACATTAATATGTTGCTAATATGTAATGTAGAGGTTTGAGGAAAGTCGTGCCTAAATTCGAGACAACAGGAGGAAAAAGCAGTGGAAAATCAAGCTAGTGAATATCTCACACAACACAGTGTTATGTCATGGAGAGTCACACAGCACACCTGATGGAAGATCGCCACACTCATATAAGCGCCCACACACATGACCCAACCAGTCATATACAGGGGAAATTTGAGAGACTGGTCAGAAGGGGTTGGAACGCGGTAGGAAACAGGAGAGGCACGGTGGAAAAGGCAGGAGCAGAGGGTATGGCTTTAGCTAGCATAAACCGCCCTCACCTTAATACTGCTCTTGTCAAGATAACTCCTTTGAGAATAAAACTGCGATCAAACCCCAGACTCGTCTTTATCTTTCTCCTGCCATCCACGACAAGACCAACTTGAAAATTCTCTCCTCTTATAACTCTATAATCTAACATTTTTGGAAACATCTGGGCTGCGACAGCGAGATCAGTTTACAGTTTTATCCTTCATAATCTTCGCAACCTAGGTGTCTTTTTCTTGTGATACGCTCTTGCAAAATCAGGTTATCTAGGATGTGCGGAATTGACTGCGTTTTTTTTTTTTTTTTTTTTTTTTTTTTTTTAATCACTTCTCAATTACTGACTCTGTATAGGAAACTCATTGGACGCTGTGAGGAGTACAGCCCTATTTGGGGTGCTACCGACATACAGCATTTTTTTTTAATTGGATGGGGTAGGTTTCTCTTTCATTGTAATATTGCATCACTCTCCATTTGCCATCGTTAATACATTAGAGCGCATGCAGTCGACTGAAGGGTCAAACGCTGGAACATACTTGAAGATCATTAGTTAATGTCAGGAAGGGCATCCTGTAAACAGTTGGTCCTTTCCGGAAAACCTTTGTATAATGTTTCTCATGTCTACGACCTCCGGTCGTTCAAACGTTGTATCTGCATGTGTCTCGCGGTGAAATATCTTGCTTCTGGCATTTTTATGTTTGACTGTCCCTGAAAAGAACATCATTTGCAGTTCTCCCGCTTCCTGGTCATTCTCTTGTGCTGTAAAAATGCAGTTAGATTGTGATGAGGGGTCAGCCAACTGACATGAGAGGAAGCACAGGATTGGATACGCAGGACAGGAAAAGTGTAAGATTTGAGAGTTAAGCTGATAGGTTAGGCTAGATGAAAAACAGGGTATGAGAATTTAAAAAGAAAAGCAAGTGGCAGAAATATCAGAACAAAAAACAATAGAGACGAACAATGCAGAAGAAAGCATAATGGGAGAGAACAAAGAGGGAAAAAAAAATGATAGGTAAAAGGTATAGGGAAAAGAGAAAGGCTGGCTGGCACCTGACCTCTCTCATTTGACCCCCCACACACCTGAATAATCCAACATGACCGAGGGAAACCGGGGTCAAAGTTAATGTAATTTCTCTTTCACACGGACAGGCTTAAAGGTCAAGGGGTCACTTGCGGCTGACCTCTGTGAAGAAATAATGAAAATTGTTAACCCGCTGTGTGGTTGGTTTTGTTGGTTTGGGATGGGTGTGTGTCTAGGGGGAAGGGAGGAGTGTTTGGTGTGTGTGTGTGTGTGTGTGTGTGTGTGTGTGTGTGTGTGTGTGTGTGTGTGTGTGTGCGTGTGTGTGTGTATACGTTGCTGTATTGTTTGTTTCTGTATTATGTGTGTATATTTTGTACGTATGTGTGTGTGTGTGTGTGTGTGTGTGTGTGTGTGTGTGTGTGTGTGTGTGTGTGTGTGTACGTGTGCACGCGAGTCAAGTGATACAGTGTTCTGCTGACGAGTATTATTCTGTTAGTTGCTCGTTCGCGAAAATGCATGTTTATACGTGTTGTGTTTTTCCTCAGAGTGTTAACATTCGCATTTACCTACGTAGCTTTTTCACTGTTGTACGTAATTTAGGGATATTATTCTGGTTGGAAGAAGGTGAGGTTAGATGAGAGGAACCTTCATCATTCACTGTGGTAAATGGCAAACAGTGAAGACACTGTGCCACGAGGTTGTCATTGTGCCTGGTGCTCATGTTTTTATTTCTGCTTCTTGATGTGATATTGTTAGCATTTTGTTGACATGCTGTTGTTATATTGTTCGTGTTCCGGTGTTATGTTTTTGTTGCTCTTGTTGTTTTGTTGTGCATACGTGATTTCTTACTTTCCACTTGATAACTGAAACCTCACTTCACTTTGCCCTTTTATATGTTGGCCCAAAATAGGACAGTGAAATCTGGCAGACGGAAGGCGAAGAGTTTTTTGCTGGCCGTTGCCCACTGGCTCTTACTGATTCATGGTTTATCAAATTTTAAGTTTTGTTAGCTATTCTTGCTCTGCCATTGGAAGTATTTTATGCCTGTGTGCTTTTGCGTGTATTTGTGCATGTCCAAGTGTGTGTGTGTGTGTGTGTGTGTGTGTGTGTGTGTGTGTGTGTCGGAGAGAGAGAGAGAGAGAGAGAGAGAGAGAGAGAGAGAGAGTCCGTGTGGTGTGATTAATTTACCAGGCCTGTCACGAATGTATTTCTGTAAGACATAATATATGCATGCATGTTGTAAGAGAATATCTATTTTTCTGTGTATGTGGAGAGAGAGAGAGAGAGAGAGAGAGAGAGAGAGAGAGAGAGAGAGATCCCTTTTTTCCAGCCGGCGGACGTTATCGGTAGCCAGAAGTCAGGCAGTTTGTGATCCGGAACTATCGAAGCTGCTCCGTCGATGAATCAGGCCCACCTTTTGTTTTCACCCACCCAAGAGCTGATAGGGTCTCGTCTTATCACACTGCCAGCCTCACATCTCGCCGGGGGAAAGGGGGGAGAAGTGAGAGAGAGGGGGGGGGTGAGTGAGAAGAGAGGGAGAAGTGGGGGAGGGGGAGAGAAGGAAAGAGGGCCCTTGGGACTGGGGAGGGAGATGAAAGGAGGGGTGGTTTGAGAAGGGTTTTGAAAGAGAGGAGCAACGAGGACATAGGTGTGATATGAAGGAGAGATGAGGAGAGGAAGACCGTGAGAAGGAGGAGAGGAATAGGGAAGGCGGGTTGAAACGAGCTATAAGGGAAGAGAGGGAGAGAGGAGAGGAGGGGAAGTGTGAAGGCGAGAGGTAGAGGAGAGCGAGAGATTTAAATTAGAAAGGGATGTAAAGGAGAGGAAGAGGATGGATAATGAAATGAGAGGACAGAGGAATAAGAGGGAGAGTGAAGTTAATCGTTTCTTCCAGAATTTCGTATTTACCTGTACATTTGGTAATTTCTGAAACTTTTCCTTGTTTGGTTCATCCCAGTGCCTTTGACCTCCAGCTTTTTAAATGCTTCATGTTCACGTATCTCAAAATGAACAGATGATCATTTTGGTTTTGTTCGTCCGTTTGGAGTAGAGAGGTTTTAAGATCTTAAGGTCTCTCTCTCTCTCTCTCTTTTCATACAAATATGAAAGGAAAGTACTGAATACAGCCAGTAATAATTTGTATATAATTTCTTTACGTGAAACTAAAATGATCTCTTGCCTTAAAAAAAAAAAAAAAAAAAAAAAAAAAAAAAGATACTTTCCGTACTTCATTTGCCTGTCATTCCAACTAATTCACAGCAATTGAAAATGCATCTCAGTTACTAAGCAATACTTAAATGTATCACAGCTAATAACCACGACAGCTCTAAATCCAACAATCCTGACCCACCATTCTGTTATCTACATTATCCACCAATATTAATACTAACAACTCCTGTATAGTCACTTAGTACGAATAAGCACCATTCACTACATCACTAAGCAGAGTTATCAACACCATCATCATTACACCTTCTATCGAAATCGTAGCACTGTAAGAACCACAAATTCTCTCACCGCTGCGGCAGATTCGAGGTTATCTTTCAGCGGAATATTGACGTTTGATATTAGGCAAAACAGAATTTTCAAGTGCACCAGTAAAAACGATGTGGTTATCCGAGATCGCTATTGACGCTTTATGACTACAATGAAGAAGATATCCAAGTACACAAACAACAGCAAAAAATGTTAACGACTACCACTGCAGTTATTTGGCTCTAGCAAGGGGCCTATACACACATGGTTATTTTGAGCACCTTTGTTGGTGCAGCTGCGGCGTCCCGTCCCAGTGCCTCATATGAGCCCTGCTGAATGGTTCGCTACCACAAGGATCCCTAGACGATGTATGTACTGTAATGTACCTGTAAGACCGTCCCACAGCACCATTGGCTTACCTGTGGTAAAAGTGTCTTACAGCAACAGGTTCTAACCCTCATAATCACGAACCACTACTACCACGTGTCACCAACATTGCCACCACCACTGCAGCACCAAGCACCATCCACACGACTGTCACTACCACAGCTGTCAGTAACAACCATCACAACCACCACCACAGTCACTAACCACCAAAACTGAAACGCGCTACGACACCCTGCAGACCATACAGAACAAGGCCATAAAAATAATCACAGGCTGCACAGCTACTACACCTACAGACCACCTACACCAAGAAACCGAAGTCCTTAAATTCAAGGATCATCTAGACAGGGGTACAGAAATTCTTGCGGCAGCCTCCGCAAACCCACACCATCCACTACGTGACTACACCACATGGCAGCACATCCACACACACCAAGGAACATCAAAACAGCACCCAGCATACGATGCCATACATAAATACTGTCATCTCTCCCCCCTCGCCCGCCTCAAACCAGCTTCCAGAAGCATATCCATGCTCAGATCACTCGCCGCCCCATTCAGTCACTCAGTTACAACACACAGCTGCATGCACGTCTTCCTGATATCCACCCTTCTGAATCCTACCTCCCTCGTGAGGACAGGGTCAACCTGGCCAGGTTGAGATGTGGGCATCATCCAGCCCTCCTGAGTTATCAGAGGAGGCTGGATGACTCCGTCGCTGATGCCTATCTAGGATGCAGTACAACACCGTATACTGTTATACATATTATGGAAGACTGCATTGCACACAGCCGCCTGCGCCAGCAACACAACATACAGTCCTTGAGAGCTCTGTGGGAAAGCCCGGTCTCGGCCGTGGTCTTCCTTAGGGACTCTGGGCTGTTCGGCCGGACTGCCTAGGGAACAACCACCATTACTACCACCAGAACCAGAGTCACATATCACTAAAATCACACACCACTACCACCACCGCAGTCACTATTTACCATTAACTATAAGAAACCTATTAACCAACCAAAGACACTTGCCACCATTTGCCACCACCATCACCAACACCAGTCATGAACCACCCAACCACTAAGCACAACAAACCACTAACTGCCAATGGCACCCACCACTACCACCACCACCACAGTCACTAATTACTGACGGTAACAAAACCATTAACCACCACAGTCACCTGCCACCACCCCCACCACAGTCACTAACCATCGCTAACCACAACAAACCACTAACCATCTGACGCCATCTGGTGGACACAAAAGTCTCATAAAGGTTTCATAGCGACCATCACCCTGTGCGAAGATGAGGGGGGAGGGGGGTGGCTTTACTTCCCTCCCTCCCTCCCTTTGCTCTCTTTATTCTGTCCTTCCCTCCTATCCTTTTGCTGTCTTCTTTTTCCACCTCTCCTTTTTCCCCTTCTTCCTTATCTCCCTTTTCCTGTTTTTAGTATTTGCTTGGACACACACTTTCTCTCTGTCTGTCTGTCTGTCTGTCTGTCTCTCTCTCTCTCTCTCTCTCTCTCTCATAATCCACGCACAGCATTGACTTTTAACCCCTTTGACGTCTTCTCATAATTTATTTTTGCCCTTACGAGATTATGTATTCATCTTAGGAAAGTGCCGTAGTGATGGAGGACAAAATTAAATGAAGACTGTACATAACCTCTCCAGCTCAAAGAATCTCTCCTATGCTGAGGGGATAAAAACCTTTCGTGGTGTGTAATATAAAATGTACAGCTCAGAGAAAGATTCGGTTCATATATATATTTGTATCCCCGTCCGTCTTCTCAACACTCCTTGCTTTTCCTTTTTTTTTTTTTCCTTCTGTTTCCTCCTTACCCTGTCCCGCTTTCACTTTTCGTTTTCCCATGCCTTTCTTATCCTTTTCTCTCTTCTTGACTTTTCTTTATTCCTTTTCTGCTCTCATCTTCTCCCTCCCTCCGTTTCTTTCAGACTTGCCCCTCCCCATCTTCCCCTCTTCTTTTTTTATTTCATTTCTTCCCTTTTCTCCTCACCATCCATTCCTCCTTTGTTCTCTCACCATCTTATCCTCCTCTGGTCTCCCTTCTTTCTCTCCCACTTTTGTTTCCTTCTCTCCATTTTCTCCCTCCCCTTTCTCCTTCCTTCTCTCTATTTTCTCCCTTTCCCCCTCTCTCTCTCTCTCCCTCCATCTTCCATCTTCCTTCCCTTCCTCCTCTCCCCTTTTTTCTCTCCTCCATTCTTCCCTTCCTCTCCCTTTTTTCCCTCCTTCCCCCATTTCTCTTTTTCACTTCACTCAGTTTTTTCACATGACATCCGTCTCTCTTCCTCATTTTCCTCCATTCTTCTCTTCCAGTTAACCTCCTCCCAACTCTCTCTCTCTCTGCTTTCTCTTCCTTCCCTTCCTCCTTCCTTCTCCTCCTTCCCTCCCTCCTTCCTTCTCCTCCTTCCCTTCCTCCTTCCATCATTGTCTCCTTTCCCCCCTTCCTTCATCCATTTCCTTTCGCCCTACCACTCTTCTCTCACTCCCTTTGTTTCCTTTCCGCAATCCATTCCTTCCTTCCTCCCTTCTTTCCCTATCCGCCCTCCTTTCCCTCTTCTTTCTCAGTCCATCACACTTTCCCTCCTTCATTCCGTCACTTTCCTCCTCCTGTCATTTTTTATTGCTTAATCCACGCTCTCCCCTCTTTCCTTCTGTACCAATCCTTCTCCCTCACTCCCTCCCTCCCTCCCCCTTCTTTCCCTCTCCCCCTCCCCCCTTCCTCCTCCTCCCGCTCCCCCTTTCTCCCTTGCTTTACTCTCCGCATCTTCGGCTCATATAGAAGATACCGTAGTCATATTCGTCTCTACCAAACAGTTCTCGATAGGGTTATTATGTCTGTTATTGTTGTTTTACTTCTGTCCTCCTTTGTATTCCATAACCTCTTACCTCTCATCCCTCCCTTCCTTCTCCCCCTTTGGTCGTCCTCCCATTCCTCCCTTCCTTCTCTCCTCATCATTCCTTTCCATTCTCTCCTCCTTTCTTCCCCCTTAGCCTTTCCCTTTTCTTTCCTTTCTTTCTTCCCCCTCTTTCCATTTCCATCCTACCCTCCCTTTCTTTCCCTCCTTTTCTCCCCTTAATGTTCTCCTCCTCCATCCCTTCTCCCCTCCTTTGCCTCCGTCCATTCCCCGGCTGAGTCTAATTGTGTGTGTTCTTTTGGCAGAAGACGACGCCCGCAGCTGCCCGAGGTATGTCTTCTTGGGGGCAAGGAGGGAAGGAGAGAGAAGAAGAGAAGCAGGGGAGAAGGAGGGATGGAGAGAGAGAGAGAGAAGGAAGGAAGCAGGAGAGAAGGAATGAGAACGAGGAGAGGAGAGAAGGGAGGAGTGAAGCAAGTAAGCATATCACGCCTTTTTTTCTCTTGCTGCTGTTCTAATAATTGTTCTTCTGAATTCCTTGCGTGCATTCCTTCTTGTATGGAGGGCACGGAGCGTCCTACTAACTACACGGTCTCACCCGTTGTCTGTCCAGCCTTTTAATGCAAAAGTGATTCAGTACTCTTAGATGCTCGTGTTGGCAGCCGATCAACTCTGGGACTGTCATAGCTCTCTCTATGACCTCCAGACTTGTAAATGCAATATGTCCAGGCATCTCGAAATTATTTCTTTGTTTTTGTTCAGTATTCTCGGAAGGGACAAGTTTTTCAGGCTCATAGCCTTGGGTCCTTCTTTTTGGGGAGGGCATAAAAAAGGGGAGGGACGGAGGGAGGGAGAAGGGAAAGAAGGAGGGAAGCAGGAGAAAAAGAGGATGGGGGGACAGAATGAGGGAGGCAGGGACAAGGGAGAAGGAAAGCAGGAAATAAAGTGTTGGACGAAATGAAAGTTGGGAGGGGTGGTAAACGGAGAAATGTATGAGGGAAGACATAGGGCATGAGGGAGGAAGAGACGAAAAACAGAAATAAAGAACAGTGAATAAAGATGGACGTGGAAACAACAGTGCATGATGGAAGTAGAAAGTGAATAAAGGAAAAGAAAAAGTCAGACTTATGTGAAGACGGAAAGGGATGTCCGGGAAAGTAGAAAAGCTGAGTGAGTGATGGGGGAGAGAGAGAGAGAGAGAAGGGAGAAATGGAAGAGAAAGACAAAACAGAAGTAATGAAGGAAGAAATGGAGAGAGAGAGAGAGAGAGAGAGAGAGAGAGAGAGAGAGAAATGGAAGAGAAAGACAAAACAGAAGTAATGAAGGAAGAAATGGAGAGAGAGAGAGAGAGAGAGAGAGAGAGAGAGAGAAATGGAAGAGAAAGACAAAAAAGAAGTAATGAAGGAAGAAATGGAGAGAGAGAGAGAGAGAAGTCATGAAGAAAGAGAGAGGGGGGGGGGATTAATTGAATGTGGAAAGGAAAAGGTAAAATTGGAAGAGTGGCGTGGAGAAGGCGAGAATGAGAGAGTCGGGAGGGGGTCATTGTGAAAGTAAAGAGAGACGGAAAAACGGAGGTACAGAAAAATAGAATAAACATAAATTAATGAAGGAGGAAGTGATAGCATTGGAAAAGAAAGGGAGCCAAGCAAAAGAGAGGGAGGTGATGGGGAAGGAGAGAATGCAAGCAGAAAAATATAGAAGGAAATGAGATGGTGAGAGGAATGACAGGAATAAAAGATAAATTTCTAGATGCGGATATGACGGATTTGGGAGGATACAGAGGCTGGAAAAGTAGATTACGTGAGAGAAAAAGAATACTGTAAGAGGGAAGGATGAAATTAAGGAAGATAACTAAGCAACGAGAGTTAGTAGAAGAGAAGGAAAACAGTACCTACAGCTGCTGTTGCTAAACTATGGGGGATGGAAGGCAGGGAATAGGCGCAGGAGAGAAGGGAAAAAGATGAACAAAGGGTGAAGTTAGTAGTTTGTTAAGGAAGAGAAGAAGGAAGAAATGATGGAAGTAAGTACAGTGAGAAGTGTAAGGAAGGAAGGAAGAAGCACAAAGTGACAGGGAAAGAAGGATGCACAGGGAGAGAAGTAATTTAAGCAACGGAGGAAGGACAGAACGAAGAAATGAAGGGATGGAAAGGCAGTAGTGTAATGAAGAGAGGAAAACAAACAAGAGACAACAGGAAGAGGAATACTAAGGAACGCAAACGGCAACAGACCCCTATGGTCCTTTCGAGGCTGCTTGTTACATAATGGACTATGACCACGAGATCTATTTCTGCATGCTGAAGGATAAGGTTAGTAAAGCATGATAGCTACCCTGCCTCCAAACCCTCCAGCTAAAACCAGCAGGAAAAGGTGAGAAAGACCACCATGCAACATGGAAAAACTGACATGGAAATTTCATAGGAAAGACTGAAAAGGAAGTTACATTCTATAATAATTTATATATAAGCTACCAGTTTGAATAACCTGAAAGAGAAAGTAATAATGTAAAATGAATTATCAAAGAAATAACTAACTAACGCATGACATTATGTACTGTTATATTGAGTTAACGGGGCTCTTGTAGACACAGTGGAAAATGCAGTGTGGATATTCAAGGGTGGTGTGGCAGCCTTGTCTGGCACTTTTAAAGTAGGCAGCAGTCAGTCAGGCCCCAGCTCAGTTCACTCCACTGAGACAAGAGTTTTCCGATGTGGGACAAGTACTCAAGGTACCTCCTGAAGCAGTGACCCCTGGTACAGTAAGAAAATAAATAATATCGATGGTGGTCACATAAGTAACAGGGACCCTCAGTGATCCACAGCCATCACAGGTCGAAAGTAAAAGTAGTGGCCGTTAACTCAGGGCTATCAGTGCAGACCCTAGTCTGCGCATATATTATTTTATTTGCATTGAATAAATTGAAAAATATATAGTGACATGACACGACGCTATGTACGGGTACGTTAAGCTTACGTGGTGCCTTGTAGACAGGAATGGAATGAACTTACGTGTAGCTGGTAAAAATAAGTTATTCGGACAGGAAAAGAGTCAGCTGAGGATTCTCGTGCAAGTACTTGTATATTTTGTTTTTAAATGTCTTAATTGAGATACTGTTGACGGTATCTGAGGGTAATCTGTTCCAGATATTTGCAACTTTGTTGAAGAAATATTTTCCTTCATGGGAATGGAAACGCTTTCCCGTAATTTTGAAGCCATTACTCCTGGTTTGACTCGACTGATCTTACAAAATACCGTATTTATTCATGTCTAAGTTGTCATATCCCTTCATGATTTTGAAAACTTCAGTAAGGTCACCTCTTAACCTGCGTTTCTTTAGGCAAAATAATTTAAGCTCTTCAAGGCATTCCTCATATGGTTTGTTTCTCATTCGTGGTATCATTTTGTGATTCATCGCTGTATTTTCTCTCATATGTTCTTTTTGTTGTACGGAGACCAGAACTTCGCACAATACTCGAAATGGGGACGCACTAGCGAGTTGTACAAGGCAAGTATGATTTTTTCCGATTTATACTGGAAAGTTCTTCCAGTAAAACCAACCAGCTTGTTTGCAATTTCAACCTCCTCGGTGCACTGCTTACTCGGTTTTAGGTTATTTGATATTATCGCACCAAGATCCTTTGCATTGCCTGTACTTGATATCAGGATGTTGTTCATTTTGTATTTCACATGGACATTATTTCCCATATGAAGTACTTTTGCATTTTTCAGTTTTGAATTTCATTTGCCATTTATCTGTGCAGTTTGCCAATGTATTAATGTCATATTGTAACTGCTACCACCGTAACGTTGAAGTTGCTTTACTGGTTATTATAGCATCGTCTGCAAATTTGGATATTGTACAAATTAGACCCTCATCTGTTTTATTTATGTAGATAATAAAACGTATTGGTCCAAGTACTGAGCCCTGGGGAACGCCACGAATCACATTACGCCATTTGGATTCTGTTTAGCACAACTCTCTGTTTTCGGTCAGAACGCCAGTCTTGTAACCATTTCTGCGTATTTCCTTTCATTCCAGGAGGAGGAGGAGGAGGAGGAGGAGGAGGAGGAGGAGAAGGAAAGATATAACTGCTTGTAGAGATGGCAAATAATTTAAGAAAGAGAAAGACGAAAGGAAGAGAAGAGAGGAAGAAGGGATGTGACGGATAGAAAGGGGACAGACATATAGGAGAGGTGGAAAAGGACGAATAGTTACACCCTAGCGACTTCCAAGGGAGAAAAACTTGTAGGAGGGAAGGAAAAGAAGGGGAGATGAAGGCAAATAAGAGAGGAAGAGAAAGAGAAATGGATGAGGGAAAGTGAAAAGATTAAAAGAAGTGAACGGAAAAGGGTATTCTAGAAAGTGTAAGATTGAGAGAGAGAGAGAGAGAGAGAGAGAGAGAGAGAGAGAGAGAGAGAGAGAGAGAGAAAGAGAGAGAGAGAGAGAGAGAGAGAGAGAGAGAGAGAGAAGGGAAACTGCGGGGATGGGCGGGAGAGAGAGGAAAAAATAACAGGAAAGAGACAGGAAAGGTGGAGGGAGGGAAGGGGAGGAAAATGAGCGGGGAGAGAGTGGGAGGGAAGCGGTGGGGAGAAGGGAAGGGGAGAGGAGTGGAAGGGAGGGGGAGGGGGAATGGGAAGGGGGAGGAGGTAAGGGAGATGGGGGATGGGAGGGGGACCAAACCACAACACGCCTCGTTTATGTAAAATTCATGTCTCCACAAATGTCCCCCTGACCGGCATCCATACCTCCACATCTGCTCTTCCGTGTGTGTGTGTGTGTGTGTGTGTGTGTGTGTGTGTGTCTGTCAACATCTGCTCTTCCGTGTGTGTGTGTGTGTGTGTCTGTCAACATCTGCTCTTCCGTGTGTGTGTGTGTGTGTGTGTGTGTGTGTCTGTCAACATCTGCTCTTCCGTGTGTGTGTGTGTGTGTGTGTGTGTGTGTGTGTGTGTGTGTGTGTGTGTGTGTGTGAACATCTGCTCTTCCGTGTGTGTGTGTGTGTGTGTGTGTGTAGTCATGAGTAATGATGTGGTTATTGTTACATACATTTGCTATTTACGAAACCTCATGTCTTTATCGATGTCAGTATTAAGGCCTAACATACCTGTACAGATACACTCAATTTCCAGGTCTAAATCCATGCATGTGTATCCAAAAGCCTTTGTGTTGTTGGCTTGTGAATAAGGTATCTCACAACACCTGCACACAGTTTCAAGTTTGAATCCTTACATATTTTACACATGAATATCATTTTCTAGTTTCCCTGCAAAAGTCCCAGGAAAACCACTACCGCATATACATTTACTTTGCAAGTATAAATACATGCACAAGATTAACAGTGCATATTTTATCCATCTCAAGTTCTTATATCTGTAGGCCATTGCGTATCATAATCTAAGCATAACTAAATGTATCTCAACATACACAATTTGCCAGTCTAAATCCACCATATGTATATTAAACCCGATAAACCCGTTGGTAGACCTACACATGTCTCCCCAACCTTCTTCATACATACTCAACATGCCCCCCTTCCCCCCACGTAAGCAGACTCATGTATACCGTATGCATGAGCGGCTGCGAGTCTAAACCCGGGACCTCCCATGGACCAATAAACGTCTCTAGCGATCAAATTTATCAGATCAGGATAGAGCGTATGTATATATTGCAAGCGCCTTCCCTCTGACCCCTCCGCCTCCCCCTTCCCCGTTCATGTCCATTCCACTTCCTTCGTGGCCTCCTCCTCTTCTCTGTACCTTATTTTGCATCTTGCTTTACTCCTTTTCCATCCCCCTATCCCTCTATTCCATACCCCTCCCCTTCCCTTATCATTTCTCCTTATTCTACCCGTTCTCCAACCCAAACCCCTGTCCCATCCTCTCCTTCATACTACTTTGTACTTCGCACATGTCCGCTACTCACTACCATTATCTTTTTATTACTCTCTTCTTGTTTTACCTTCTAGTCTTCATACCCCTTCATTTATATCCCCCAATTACTCCTTGATCTACACTCCTTGTCTCCCAACCCTGTCTTCCACTTAACATGCCTATCCCCTTACGACTACCTTCCCTAATACTACTTTCCAAGTCATCTTCCTCGCTACCCATCCCCTCCCTCTCCTCTTCCCCACTCAGCTCCCTGGCTGTGCCTCTCCCCATCCCCTCCCTTCTCGTCGCGCCACTCCTTCCCTCCCCCTCCTCTCCAACCCTTCACCCTCCCCTCCCCTCCAGCCCTTTTTCCCCTCTTACCCTTCCCTCCGCCTTAAACCGCCCTCTTCCGCTCCCATCTTTTTTCCAACCCAGCTCTACTTTACCCTTCCTTTTTCTTCCCCAACCCTACCCTGTCTTTGTCCCTTCCTTCATATTATCTTCCTTTCGACCTCTCCCTTCCCTCCCCATTTCCCCTCTCCTTCCCCAGCCCCTACCTTTAACCCTACTCTGGCTCTTTCCACTTCCCATCTCAATTCAATCCCAACCTGTACTTTACCTTATCCCTAGTCCTACCTTATCCGATCCTGTCTCTATTCTCTCCCTTTTCTTGCCTTTCCTCTTCTCCTTCTCCCTTTCTCTCCTCCACCCTCTCCCTCATCTTCTTCTCTTCTCCCATCCCTACTCCATCCCCTTCTATCTTTACCCTATCCCTCTCCCAGCAGTACCTCTCTGCCACATTGCCCTGTTCCCCACCCTTGCTATGCCCCATCACTCTTATCCCTCATACCTATCCTCCCATCCCCTATCCGCCGTATCTATCTCCCTTCTTCTCTGTTCATCCTCCTTACCTACCCTACCCACCCTCTCTGCTCTCCCCTATCCCCCTTCTTCCCCATCCACCTGCTGTATCATCCTTCAATCCCTGTCCCTCTCCTCTATCCTCCCACCCTCCCAGTCTTCCTCTCTCATCGCCACTGCCTTACATATCCACCTTTCGCCCCTCTTCTCTCTCTCCCCCAATCCCGTCTACCCTATCCATCCTCTTTATTCACCCTCCCTTTCCCTCACTCCTATCCCACGATCCTCCATATCCTATCCTACGCTCTCCCTATCCCTCTCCCCTCCTCCATCCTCTCACTCTCCCTCTCCTTTCCCCACCGTCCTCCCAGTCTCCCTCCCCATACACCTCCGCCCTCCCTAACTCCCTCCCCCCAACCCCCGGCATGAGTATTGAACATTTCCCCGTGAACGCAACATTGGGCAACCGGCTTTCCCATTTTTCTTCGTCCCTGGCAATGTTGTCCTTGGCTCATTTGCTTCCCATTAAAGTTTAAATTGTGGAACTTGGTCGATCTGTTTTCGTTTTAGGGAGGCGATGCGTGGACTCCTTCTTCGTTCGTTAGTTTCTGCTCTCTTGACCTTTCCCTCCATCTCCCTCCGTCTCTCTCTCTCTCTCTCTCTCTCTCTCTCTCTCTCTCTCTCTCTCTCTCTTTCGTTTCCATGTTTCACGTTTTTTTCCATTCGTTTCTCCTGCAATTTTTTTCATCTTTTTTTCTTCGATTGGTCTCTGCACATTTCTCTCTCTCTCTCTCTCTCTCTCTCTCTCTCTCTCTCTCTCTCTCTCTCTCTCTCTCTCTCTCTCTTCCCTCCTTCGTTGCCCATATCTTTTCGCATTACTTTATTGTCTGGTTTTATTTATTTATTTTTTTTTGCCTGTTATTCCCCCTCTTTTTTTTCTTATGTTTCCACGTTGCTTTGTCCGTTGCCTCTCTCTCTCTCTCTCTCTCTCTCTCCCCGTAGCTCGTCTTTCCTCATTCGTCCATTTGTTATTCTCTTCGTTTTTCTGTCCTATTTATTTACTTCTTCCTGTTTTTTGCTTCCCTTTTTAATTTCTTCTTTCCTCCATGCTTCATCTTTCTTCATCCATCTCAGTCCCTCGCTCTCGACATTCTCCCCCCCCCCTCGTACGAATTCATTGCTTTTTCCGTACACACACACACACACACACACACACACACACACACACACACACACACACACACACACACACACACACACACACACACACACACACACACACACACACACACACACACACACACACACACACAGCTAACTAATGCTTGTTCTCCTGCATTTTTCGGGAGTCCTGTTGTTTTTAAATGCCTGTACGAATACCTCCCTGATGCTGTCACGTGCAAAGCCTGTAATTACCTACGCTATATTTTTACTCATAATTGCAGCAACTAGTTAGCAATTAGCCCTGTAGAATGATAATTAGCCCTTTTAAAATTATGATGCCTTTCGTGTGCTAATTCCTGCTTCCTTCATACTGTATTTTCTTTCCATCAAGGTAACACTTATTTTTAATGAGGGGTTAGCGTTAGTCTTGATCAACCTGTTCTTTACTAGAGGTCTTTATTTTGTTGCTTTCACTCTCATATTCAGTAACCAGACTAAAAGAAAGCAAATGTCGTCTTAGTGAGGGGGCAGGAAACAATAATCATTTTCCATTTCAATACATTGGTGTCTCTTACTTTTGGTCTCCCAGCCTTCAGATATTTTTGATAGCTTAGCATAGGGTTTAATGTGTTCTCTTTCTCCTTCTTACTAATCTAATGTATCCCGTACTTCGTTTCTTTTCAGTTCCGCCAGTCCCAAACCTTTACCTTTCTTCCTGTTTCTTTTGTCATTTTCTCACTCCTTCCTCTCCTCCTCCTCCTCCTCCATTTCACGGTAATCTAAGAGGGAGAGGGATCCAAAATCATTACATCTCTTCCATGTTATTCCCTACATTATTATATATATCTCCTCTCTCATCGCCTGCTATTTTTTTTTTTCTTCTTTTACTGTTTCTCCTTCATCCATCTATATTCCCATACGGCCTTCTTTTACTTTCTGTTTTACAAACATATTCTTTCCTTAGCCTCTTTCCTTCTTCCTTCATTTGTCTTTCATTTCCCTTTTCCTTTAAAACTCTCTATCTCCTTCTATATCTCCCTCTCCTTTGATTAAGCTCTATTATTGCTTTAACATTGTATCAACAGCATCTTCATCTTTGTCACTACTGCTTAGTTGTTATTATAAAAACTTCCTTCGGGTATTTATAACGTGCAGAGTTATGTTTTAATTTTTCCAGTAAACCTTATCGTCAGAGGGTAAGGCGGCTGGGGGAGAGTCTCTGACTGTGCTAATACTTTCTCTTACATTTGTGAATAGAATATGGTACAAGGTTAGTGTTACGTCGGACCACCTTGTTGAAGCCGGAAGATCTGTGTGATGTGTGTGTGTTCATGCTAATTACTGCTCTTTCAGTCTTCCCTTCTTTCTCCTTTTGCCTGCTGCTTCTCAGTTTATCATCTCACCCTGTACTTCCTGTTTTCTTCAACCTTTTCCCACCTTCCTCCCTTCATTCATTCATTCATATTCAGTGATTCCTCCTTTCCTCTCCATCCCTTCCTCCCATCCTTCCACGAATCCTCTCTTTATTCGTTCACTCCCCACCTTTATTTTTCGTCCATTCCCCTGCTTTCCTCCTCCTTCCCTTCTCCCTCAGTCTCCTCCTTCAGCCCTTCTACAACCCTCCTTCAGTGATTACATTTGGTGGGCATGAAGGGAGGGTCTGTGCGGATTTTGCCCATGGAATCTTCGCCTATCCTTCCTTATTCACATCGTTTTTGGCACTTCATGCTTCCCTGTGTTTTTCCTCTCCACTTCCTTACTTCCTTTTGTAATCTCGTATCTATTCGTTCGTTTCTATTTCCTTCCTTCTACTTTTCTTTCTTATCTGTTGTATTTCCTTTGCAACTTCATTTGTCTGTTCCCTGCACTTTACTTTTCTTCCTACTTCTTATTACTGTCTTTTATTTTGCTTCGTTCTTCATTTCCTCCCAGGTCTTTTCTATAATTCTTTGATATTTTCTCTCAACTGCTTTCTGAGTTACTTCTTTCGTGATATCTTCTTGCATATTATTCTTTCTGCCACTCTCCCTTCCTTCCTTCCTTCCATCCTTCCTTGTATTTCCGTTTTACTACTTCCTTCCGTCCGTATTTATTCCCTTCCTAGTATTTTTTCCTTCCCTTCTTGTATATTAATTTCCTTCCCTACTTCCATCATGGTACTTATTTTCTTTCATACCCATTTGACTCGTAGCATTTTTCTTCTCTAAAATATTTCCATCCTTGTACTTTCCTTTCTTTTTTAAATTCTTTTCTGACTTCTTCATTGCTTTATTTCCTCTCTAGGACTTTTTCTTCCAGGTATTTTTTCTTCCTAAATTGACCTCGTTGGACCCTTTTTCTTTCTTCAGTGCCTAAGAGTATTTTTCTTCGTATACTCTTGCGTTGCGTATTTCCTTCATTTCTTAATTTACTCGTATTCTTTTCCTGTTTCCCTTTCTTTCCTGCCGATTCCTCTAAGTTTCTTTTCACTACCCTTCTTGTTTAATTTTATTTCAACTGTCCATTATTTAATTTATCGATTATTAGCTTCCTTTACTTCACTGTCAACTATTTTTTATGATTCAGGGCTTTTCTTTGCTTCAGAATTCCTCTGTTTTACTTAATTTGTCTCTTTCATTTCTTTTTTTTATTTTTCTTTAACCCAAGTTCATTTTCCATTATTTTACCTACCTTCTTTATGCTCCTTTATAATTCGCCTTTTTATTCTATCTTTTTTCCTTCTATTTTATCTCCTCCTTCCCTTTATCTCTGTCACCATTTCTCTCCTCCCTCTTCGCCAGACTGTCCTTCTCCCTTTCTTCCTTCTTCTCTATCTCTCTCCCATGCTGCTTTCTTCCTTCTCTTATCTCCTGCCGTTATATTCTCTCTCTCTCTCTCTCTCTCTCTCTCTCTCTCTCTCTCTCTCTCTCTCTCTCTCTCAAGTCTTTCCTTTCCCCCTCTTATCTCCCTTTCTTCTTCCCCCTCCCCTCCTTCCGTCTTTGTCGTTTCTCCTTACTCCCTCTCTCCTCTCCCTTCTTCCATCTCCTCCTTCCCCACCCCCTCTCGTACTCATCTCTCCCCCCCTCCACCATCTTTCCCCCCCCCTCCCCTGCGTCTCCATTCCCCCCCCCCCCGCTTCTCCATCTCTCCCCCGTCCTTCCTTATCTCTCTCCCTCTCCGTCTCTATCTCGCTCCTTCTCCATCTCCAGCTCTCTTTCCCTCTCCGTCTCCATCTCTCTCTCCCTCTCTGTCTCCATTTCTCCCCCCATCGTCTTCCTTTTTTCCCCCCTTCTGACTCCCTATCTCCTGTCTCCTCCTCCCGAATGCTTCTCGCCTCTTTTTCCGTCTTACTCTCCTCTCTCTCCGTCTCTGCCTCCCACTCCTCTCCTGAGTCTCCCTCTCTTCCCTCTCCATCTCCATCTCCCCTTTCCCCGCCACCTTCTCTCCTCTCTCCGCCTCCCTCTCTCCTCTCTCCGCCTCCCTCTCCCCTTTTTTCGCCTCCATCTCCCCTTCTCCGCCTCCCTCTCTTCTCTCTCCGCCTCCCTCTCTCCTCTCTCCGCCTCCCTCTCTCCTCTCTCCGTCTCCATCCCCCCAGTGCGTCTCTCCAACTCCATCCATCCCCTTCTACTTCGTCTCCCACGTTCATTCATCCCCTCTTTATTTCTTTGTCCTTTTCCTTCCCCTTCTTTTCCTCCCTCCCTGTTTTCCTTCCTCTTCTCACATTCCCTTTTCTCTTCTTCCTTCATTATTCTCATTTCCCAATAATTCTTTTCTTGATGGGTATGGACGGAATATTAAGACCTAAGCATGGAAAAGAGAAAAAGAGGAGGAGTGAAACGATCTTTATGTCGAACTATAGTAAAGAGACGGTGTATTTTAAAGAGAGAGAGAGAGAGAGAGAGAGAGAGAGAGAGAGAGAGAGAGAGAGAGAGAGAGAGAGAGAGGTACTTGGTCTTGTCACAGAGGAGGTAAGAACACACTTGCTATTGGAGCAGCAGACTAAATGAAGGCAGAGAGAGAGAGAGAGGGGGGGGGGAGGTGCTGAGAGTGAGAAAAAGACTAAGAAACAGAGGCAAGAGCAAGAGAAGTAATAAAGGAGGGGGAAGAGGAGGAGGAAGAAGGTCATTAGAGGATGTGGAGCAAGAATGGGAGTGGAGAAGAGGAGGAGGAGGAAGAGGAGGAGGAGGGAGCAAATTAGAAGGGGGTAAGGGAGGAGAGAGGGAAATGGGGGCGTGTGATTTGACGAGAGAGAGAGAGAGAGAGAGAGAGAGAGAGAGAGAGTGAGGCCGGGGAAGGGTGGAGGAAACTCTGAGAGATGAGAGGCAAGTAGAATATACAAATGCAGAGTAGTTGAAAAAAAACAAAAACATGAAAAATGAGGGAAAGAAGAAGAACTAATTGTGGGGAAAGGATAGGACGAAGAAAATTTAAATATAAAAAATAAAGTGAGGGAGAGGGAGGAATGAAGAGAGTAATTTGAAGAGATGAGAGGATGACATGAGGTAGGGAGATAGGAAGAATAGTTTGGGGAGAGTTAAGTGGCGAAGTGTTAAGAGATAAGTTGGTGGAAGGAAAAGTGGATTAACTGAAGAAGCAAGGAAAGAGGTGAGAAGAATGGTGGGAGGGAAAGGCAGGAAGAGACGAGAGAAGAGGGACGCAATAGAATGAGAATATATGTTAAAAGGCGAGGAGAGAAGTAGAATATAATGAAAAAAGAATAGAATGAAATGGAAGATAGTAGCAGATTGAATATTATTTTATATGTAATTGATAAAAGCTTGCAAAAAAAAAAAAAAAAGGAAAAAAAATGAACAGAAGAGCCAGATTCAAATGATTACTGTGGGGGATGAACAAAGGGAAAGAAATACAAAAAAAAAATAGAAGGGTAAGTCAAGCATATTATAGAAGGAAAGAAGATTGACAGACAAGGGGCTGAGGTAGAAAACATTTATCTCTCCCTATGTTTATTATTGACGTTGCACCCTGTGAGGAATGGCCTTGACAAAAAGCCTCCCTAGTGATTCTACCCCTAATCAGTGACGACCCCTTTTACCTCGACACACCACCCTCATTTATATACTCTCGCAGCTCATCTCTCCACCTTCTTCTTGGTTCCTCTCCTCCATCCAACAACCTCACTGTCAGACGTGGGAGAAGCAGACAAGGCAAAAACAGTTGAAGAGAGGAGGAACCTCTCCTTCATCCAACAACCTCACTCTCAGACGTGGGAGAAACAAACAGGGCAAAAACAGTTGAAGAGAGGAGAAAAAAAGGAAAAGAGGGGAGGAGTGGGGAGTGGTGGAAGGGGCACGGCGAAGAGGAGAGGAGAGAAATGGAAAGAGGTAAAAGGAAATTGCAACAGAAAATATATTTATTGAAGGAGACTCTGATGCTTGGGCGAGGTAGAAGTGGGCGGACTTATTTGCCTCCGCCGCATACGCAAAGTTTATGAGAGCCCCACGATTTGTGCTTTCTGTTCGAGTGCGGTCGATACTTGATTCTGAAGGTGTGTCGAAGGCGTGATTCAAGTTGTGTATGGTTCTTATGTTTCCTTCAGCTTTTAAATACAGAAAATCCATCTTAAGTTTAGAAAAGTTGTCTAGAGGTAGTAAAAATAAGTTGAAAAAAGAGACGTCATAAGACTGAAACGTTTAAGAGAGCTTTTGTAATTTCATGAGCACTAGAAGCCTTTACCGTGTGTCTGAATTCATGGATAACCTGCTTCATGTATTGACCGCACCCGCGCAAACAAGATACTACCCTAATTTTGTTGTTTCCTTCCAGCATCTGCCAGCACGCTTTCTTTGCATTGAGAGCACTAGTTTCTCTCTCAAACATCTAGTGACGTACTCCTTGCAATGGCAGCATCTGTTCGCTTCTCCCTCTCTCTCAGGGATCCGGTAACACTCTTGTTCTACTTCTCTTTTAATCATCTGCCATCACTCTTTTGGGCTGACATTTATTGCTGCCAATACACTGACAACATCTTTGTCTATCTCAGACATCCACTGCCACATTCTCTTACAATAACATCTTTGCCTCTCGGATAATCTGCCAACACATTCTTGGCGCTGAAAATTTATTTGTCTGTCAGATAACTACAAACACATTTTCTTTGCGCTGACAGCATAATATCTCTGTCTCTATGAAGCGCGTACCAACACACTCCTGTTGCCTTGACAGCATCTTTCTTGTCTCACTCAGGTATCTCCCAACACATTCTTTGCACTGACAGCTTCCTTCATTTTCTCTCAACCATTTGCCAGTATACTCTTCGCATCGACATGTACCGTTGTCTCTCAGTCATCTACCAACTTACAGTCATTGCACTGAAAAGATCTCACAACCTTTGTTTTGCCATCCTTCCCAGTTCACACTACCAACACAAAGTTTGGCGATATAACCTCCAGGATATAAATGTACACATGAGTGTCATAGTTTCCTGTCACCCTCTAGTCCTACCCATGGGTGAAGGAAGGACGTGACCAGGATTCCACGTCGAACGAATACCTGTTGTCGAGTGTTAAGATGATAGTTCAGATCTCTGCTACACAGCGAGAGGGACTGTTGGCGATGACACTGTTGACTAGTGCATCCTAGAAAGCCTCGAACTACTAACAACAGGTTTTCGTTCAGTATGAAACCCTGACGACGACTTCCCTGCAGCCGAAGATAGTGGGCAGAGAGTGAGCGAATAGTATACATAGTACGAGAGTGTACTTCCATTTCCACCAACACTGCATCCCATCACTGCCAGCTCAGTCACTGTAGTGTACGCCATCCTAAATTGCCTTCATTGACTCTTCATGACGACCCGTTCATGAACTGGTAAACGGTAATTAGTAAAAGATACATATATAAAACATTCCTTGTTAACTTCTTCAGTTAGATGCTGTCTTGTTTGTTGTACATGCGAATGTCGCAATGTGGATGCCGCTAAACGATTACATTTAACTTTTGGGGTAAGTTGCATAGTGAATTAGTAAACAATTCTCATCATCTTATCTATTTAATATGTTGATGTCCTGAAGTTGTGGCACCAGTATAACTGAGCGGCACCGGTGTGCAATTTTACGAACATCCCTCATTCCCTCCGTTTGCCTGAAGAGAGGAAGTTGAACTGTAGAAGGACAGCTTCATCTTGCAGCCCACGTCCAGATGAACCTTGGGCCACAATTATAGCAGCAGCAGCCAGTACTGCCACACGACTTTCTTGAGCTTAGGGAACACGGCTTGCAACGGAGCCTCGTGCAAACACTTTTTGTTGCTATCCTGGTAATTATTATATTAGCATTTTTTTTTCTCCCTTCTCAGCAAACTAAACTAGCTACAACTGACCTACTCCAGCAGCTACCAACACCTTTTTCCCCAGTCAGCACTAAACTCCTAACTCCCAGTCTACCTTAGTAACTACCAACTCCCTTTTCTTTCGCAACACACTGAACTAACTTTACCAACCTAACCCAGTAACTAACTACGTCTTTTTACTCTGCCAACCCATTAAGCTCCTCTAGCCTCTACCAACCTTGTATGCCGCAGCTGTCCAGACACACGGATCAGCTTTTCGTTTCCCTTTCTCGTTTTCGTGTTACAGATACTTCTCAGTTTTTCTTTTTGAAGCATTGTGGTGTACGCATAATGTACGTAACCCTACACGTAAACTACAGATATATGGGTAGATAGATAGATAGATAGATAGACAGATAGATGGATGGATAAATAGATAGATAGATAGATAGATAGATGGATGGATAAATAGAGAAAGAGAGAGAGAGAGAGAGAGAGAGAGAGACAGACAGACAGAGGAATGGAAAGGCTCCCCTGACCCCACTGCAAGCCAGCTTGCCTCATATGCAGGCCGCGAAAGGCTGTGCAGGGCGGTAAATGGGTAACTACAGGAGGCCGGGCAGCGGAACCCCCTGAAGGAGACTCTCAGCTGGTTCGTAAAAGGCTTGATGATCCGGCACCAGGAGGCAAGGAGGGAGGGGAGGAGGGAAAATGAGGACAGAGAAAGAACAAGGGAGGAATGGAGGAAAAACTAAGGTAGGGAAGACGTTAGAGAGAGTGGGAAAAGGGAAGCGGGGATGAAGGGAAGGAGGAAGGATTGTTGGGAAAGAAAGTGACAGGAAGGGAAATATGAAAGGAATTAAAAATAATGCAGGGAGGGGAATGGAAAAAGGGGAAGAGAGGGAAGTTAAAGCTAGGAGAGAGGGGGAGAGACGTGGAAGGAGGGGAGAAAAATAAACACAAGCAGGCAGGGGGCTAGGGAGACGGAAGAGAGGGAGGAAGGGAGAGAAAAGTGGAGACAATGAGTGTGGGAGAGAAGAAGAAAGAACGGGAACAATGATGGTAGGGAAGAAGGGAGGGGAAAGCAGGGCGGAGGGCAAAATGTGACGTAATGAAAGAGGGAGGATGGGAGGGGAATGACAGGAAGAGAGGGAGAGGGGAAAGAAATAACAGAGAGGGGAAGAGAGATCAGGAGGGAAGGAAAGTAGAGAAAAAGAGACAGGGAAGGTGAGAAATGAAAGCACGAACGCAAGAAAGTGGTAGAGAGACAGGAAAGAAAATGTAAAAGAGGAGGGGGAAGATCAACAGGGAAGGGAAGAGGAAAGGAAAGATGGAAGGGAAATGAGACCAGCAGGAAAGGAAAAGAGAGAGGGAGAGAAGGGAAAGAAAATGGAAAGTGGGAAGGAAAACGAGATCAGCGTCGAAGAAAAAAAAAGAAAAAAGAGGAAGGGACAACAGAAGAATGTAAAGAGAGGCACAGAGATAAGGAATGAAGGAGAGAGGGAGAGAGAGAGGGGATGGAATGGATGGAAGCGGAAGCAGGGTGGATTAAGGCAGGAGAAGAGGACTAAGGAGAGAAGAAAGTAAGCTGTTAGGCAAGCAAGAGAGAGAGTATGTGTATAGGGGGAATTGTACGGATGGTAAGTATATTTTGACTGGCTCTTTCTTATATTGCTTGATTAAGTCTTGCCCTTATGTCGATATATCTAGTATGTTATGATTTAGAAAAGTGAATACTGAGAGCATTAGCGATGAACATTTTATCAGCCTACGAGTATGTCATTTGTTTTGCTCGAGTCAGAGGTTCAAGCAATTTTCAGTTGAAATGATGTCCACTTTGGTAGAGATTTTTTTTTTTTCTAGGTGAATACAACAATTTTCAGATTAAACCAAAAAATTTTGTTGGTGATTTGAAACCATCTTAATCTGTTCCTCGTGTTTGTGCGTAAACGTCTTGCTTCCTACTGTTTCGTTGTTTTAATCTCTTTTTGCGCCTTAGCACTTTCCTTCCCCCTTAGTTTTTAGACATTAAATAAATTCGACGTCCAGTTTTATACTCAGTTTCCAGTGATCTATCTGATTTTAGGCTCGTTCCATCACTGCCAACCTTCCTTGCTCAGACACTCGTCATATTCACATCCTTTTCCCTCTCTCCCTCATGCTCTCTTCCC
>NC_137051.1:9527500-9540000 GCF_032717465.1 Coenobita brevimanus
CTTTAAATCATGTCCCTTCGTCTAGTCTGGTCTCGTCTCACACATGCCTTCACGCTGACCCTTCTTGTCCTTCCCCTCCTTGTGTACTTGTCTAAGGAAGCTCCCAAGATTCCATCCGTAACAGTAAATTTCAGCTTGTAGGACGTTAATGCGCTTTATGCAGCCTGTGTCGTTAGTGACCCTTTGACTGCGTTTCTTTTTGTGAATGGAATTAAATCATCCATCGTAAGTTGAAGTATATTGCTTGGTCCTCTATTATTGACCAAAACGATGATCGCGATAGTTATTTAACACTGTTGTTGAACTAAGATAAATTCGTGTGTCCTTCGTCTAAATTAAATGCAGAGTAGGCAGTAGTAGCTAAGGGGTTAAAAAGGAGACATAGTATGCGAGAGAAACGTACGGTATATTGGTTGCAAAAGAGAAGGTGGGAGAGAGCCTTCTGACCCAAAGAGAACACAAACTCTTCTCACAACCCAGGTCATCCTTCTTGTTCAGAGTCTACATACCTAAGCTTTGTTAGTCCGCTTTGTATTTTTCTATGTGTTGCTTTATTATTTAGGAGTGGGGTTCATTTCCTTTGATTCCTTGTGTTCTCTCTCTCTTCCGTTTCTCTCACTCCACCCAGCAGCCAGATCTTCTTCTCTTCCTTCCCTTTCACTTGCATTATGTTTTCCTTCTTTCCTCTTCCTTCCACCAGTGGGTGACTACACTAAGTGACAAGCCAAATGCTTTCCTGTACACCAGGAAACCATTTACTACTCTGGGTGGTAACCATATAACCAAATTATGGCCCTTGGTGGTCTTGTGAGTAATTAAGGCGCTCCAGTCGGATTGAGCCGGTGGCAGGTTTAAATCCAAGGGATGGTTGAGTTTTATTGCTCACGTAATGCCGCTCAGGGATGAGTGATGCTGGTCATTCTCATCTTAAATGTCAGGACGAACTTGCTTAACCCCGGGCTCCTACCGTGGGGCGGCATTGGTTGGATGATGGATGGATGGAATGTTCTCCAGCATCTTCCATGCTCCATCACATTTGCAATCTCATTCTCATCTCTATCCCATCTCCTAGCCCTCATCCTTCATACCTTCCCTGTACCCTCATTTTCATTTAGTCTTCCCCCATTTGGCCTGCTTACTTCTTCAAGCTTTCCCTCCATCCTCTCCACTATTTGTTTAAGTCTTATCCCTTTATTATAATTGTGTGTACCCTCGTTCTTCCTCCTACTTTTCTTATTTCACTCTCCATCCCGTCATCCCTCATTTTTTTCCTTCCATCTTCGTGTCATGTTTCGTAGTTCATTTTTCCATCTTTTATTTTTCCCTCGTGTCCTTCATCCTCATTTTTCTACCCTTCCAATTTCCTTCTTTCCCCTTCTTTTTCTGTTTTACATTTCTCACCTTTCATTCATTCACTCCTTGCTTCCTCTTTTCCCCCTTACCTTCTTCATTTATTCGTTTTATTCTTCGTTGATTCTTCCCTCCTTGTTTGCGTACCTTCTGTTCCTCCATACTTACCTTCCTTCCCTATGTTCCCTCTTCAGGTTTTCTTTCTTGCTTCCTTTTTCTTTTCCCTTTACTCTGCCTTTCTTCTGCTTATGTTTCCCCATTCTTTCTCGCTTGTTTTTCCTCAGACCTTTTATACCTCTCTCCTTCCCTCCCCCTATATTCCTTCCTCTTTTATTCCCCATTCCTTTTGTCATTCTTCATTCCTTTCACTTGCCAATCATTCTCCTTTCCTTTTCTGTTCACTCCTTTGTCTAGTAACCATCTCCTTAATCTGTTCCGTTCCTCCTTTTCCATCCACCTTCCTCTGTTCTCTTTCCTCCTCCAAGCCCTCTTTTTCCCTTCATTTATCTCCTTAATCTGTCATCCCTCTCCATACATTCCCTTCTTGCTCATATCTTGTTTTTCCCCCTTAACATTCTGGGTGTTCCTCCTTCCCGTCCCACCTCTACCTCTCCTCATCCTCTCTCTCCTCCTGTCATTGCTTCACTCTTTCCTCCACTGCTTTCTTCACTCTCCCCTTCCTTCCTTCACTTTCTCCTTCCTTCCTCTTTCCCTGCTATACTTCTCTCCTCCCTTCGCCCTCTCCTTTTCTCTTTCCCTACATTTCCTCACCATTCATTTCTCTCCCTGGATAAACTCTCTATTTTCCTTCTTTCCTCGCTGCCTTTCTTCTTGCTCCCATTTTTTCTCCCATTCTTTTTTTTTTTCTTCCTTCCCTCCATCCTGCGCCCCTTCTCCTTGTTTCCTCTCCTTAACCTGCCAACCCACTCCTTGCCTATTTTATCTTCCTTCATCCTCTTCCCACCATCCTTCCTCGTTCCTTCGCCCTCGCTTCTCTCTCATATGCCCCTCTGAGTCTTGCCATTTGCCTTACCTTCTCTCCTTCTTACTTCCTATGTCTCCCCAGGTCTCCTTCCCCACTCCTGCTCTCCTTCTTTCCTCCTTTCCGAACTTTCCTTCCTCGCTCCTTCCTTCCACCTTTTATCCTTTCTCCAGTTTCCTTCCCTATTCTTCACCTTTCTCTTCCTGCTCTCTATCCATCCACCTTTCTCGCACCTTCCCTGCTCGTTCTCGTACCTTCATTTCATCCTCATGCAATCCTCTTCCATCCTCCGTCCCCGCTCCTTGTTCTCTCCCGCTCATACCCCTTCCCCCCTTCATTCCTCCTTTTCCCACCTTCCTTCCTTCCTTTTTTCTCCTCCTCTCCCACCTCTCATCTCGTCGTCTCTCTTCTTTCCGGCCCACGTCCTTTCCTCATCACCCCACCTTCCTTCATCCATTCCCTCTCTCCTCCTCCTCCTCCATTTCTCTCCAAATCCTGTCCTTCCCCAGCCCGCCAATCCGAAGATCCCGGCGCTACAGATTGGCTAAATAATCAGATTGCGCGTGTATGGTGTCGGGACAAGGGATTTCACCAGGTAATCTGACAGTGAATTCGCCCCGCAATTGTGGTGAGAGGGGATGTGAGGGGCAGGGAGAAGGAGAGGGAGAAAGGGAGAAGGTGGATGAGGTAGTGATGGTGAGAGAGAGAGAGAGTGAAGGGGGGGGAGGAGAGGGAAAGGGAGAGGGTAAGTAAGGTAGAGACAGTGAGAAAGGTGGGGCAGAGATGAAGAAAAGGAGAAGGAGGACGAGGATGAGGAAGAGGAAAAAAAGGAGGAGAAGGAGAGGAGAAGGGGAGAAAGGCAGAGGGTAGGCGAAGTAGTGATGTTGAGAGGGAGAGAAATAGGAGAAGGAAAGGGAGAGGGAGAAGAGGGGATTAGGCAGACGCTAGATGTGGTAGAGATGGTGAGGGAGTGAGAGGGAGGAGAGGTGACAGATTTGTAGAGAGAAATACAGGGGAGAGAGACAGATAGAAAGTAGGTGCAGTGAAAGGTATGGTGAGCGAAGGAAGTGAGAGAGAGAGAGAGAGAGAGAGAGGAAGGAGAATGGATAGCATAATAACGAGAGAGGACGAAAGAGGAAGAGAAAGAGAAGAGAGAGGGAAGGAGAGAGGGGTGGGAAGTTATGTGAGATAGAAGAGGTGAAAAGAGAGGCAGGCGAGTTGAGTGAGGTGAAGAGAGAAAAAGGAGGCAGAGAAATTAGTGGGGAAAATGGATCTAGACAGAGAAGAGATGAAGTAAAGAAGATGGATGGAGAGAATTGCAGTTTGAAGGAAAAATAGAGAAGCGGGATAGAAATGCAGGCTAAAGGAGGGAGAGAGAGAGAGAGAGAGAGAGAGAGAGAGAGATGGTGGATAGAAAAGGAAAGGCTTAAGACAGAGGTGAAAAAAAGAAGAAAGGAAAGGAGTAGGTGAGATTATTGATAGTGAAGCAGATGGAAGTAGGGGCATGTGAGTAAAGGAGAGGTGAGGCAGAGAGGCAAAAGAGGGATTACAAGGATGAAGTGATGGAGGAGAGTTAGATGATGATGGAAAAAAGAAAAGAAAAGAGGAAGCTGAGGACAGAACGATGCATGTTTGAAGGGGTATAAATATGTGAACGAGGAAAAGAGAGGAAGACAGGAGGAGGAGGAGGAGGAGAAAGGAAATGAGAGAGGAAGAGGGAGAAAGGGAGGAGAGGAAGGAAGAGGGAGGGACAATGGTTTATAGGTACGTGAATCTGAATAGAGAGAGAGAGAGAGAATAAGGGATTCTGAGATGTAAGATGCAAATAATATGAGAGTAACGATTGTAATTATTACTTCTAGACTGACGAGAGAGAGAGAGAGAGAGAGAGAGAGAGAGAGAGAGATGATAAGTGATACTGAGATTTAAGAAAGATGCAAATGATATGATGAGGGGTAACGATTTGTATTTATTACTTGTAATTAGACGAGAGAGAGAGAGAGAGAGAAACTCTAGCAATTAATACCAGTTATTAGACAAAAAGACAAAGTTTAGAAGCTGTAATTATGAATGGGAGGAGACGCGTAATGACCCTCACAGCTTTCCAGTCACGAACGCCTGGCATCGTGTAGGCTTAAAAATATATATAGGCCACGAAACGGGCGGCTGTTACATTACCCACGTATTTGTATCCCATTAGAAGGGCACGGCATGTAGGGAGGGACGATTTATAGGAGAGATATTGAAGTTGTGTTGCATTTTCTTTTACTTCTTGCTGCTACCAGACCAATTTATTTAGCTTAGGAGGGGCTCACTTAAATATACATCTAACCTTCCCTGTGTGAGAAGTCCTTCGTGAGCTGATTGTAATCGTCTGGAGATGACAAGAATGAAATGAATAACATGAGATAATTTTAAAGGTGATTCGGTCTTTCACGTCAGTCCCATCAGTGCGATAAAAACTATGAAATAATTTTAAAGGTGAGACGGTCTTCTACACGTTAATCCCTTCTGTACGAGAGGCCCTCATGTAGTTGAGTAAAATCACCTGGAGATAGCAAGACAAAGCTGCATTATCGTACTTAAAGGGCTGTTGGAATTGTCAGATCCTTTCTTCGGCCGTATAATACTTTTACAACGATGTTACCTGTTTTATTTCTCCCCTGTCTGCGAACAGTTATAACCCAGTTTTACAGAAGCATCAGATATTGCAAGATTAAAGCGAGAAATACGTTCTTGGAATGAAAAGGTTAATCAGTAGAGTGAAACCTGCAGTCTGTGTAAGGTTATACTGTATATTGTTTAGTTACGGTATATTGTTGGTATTCGTCTTAGCATACATTATAGCCCAAGTCCCCCGTAGACTATTCTGCTGACCCTACCCCTAGCCTGCCATAGCTTACCTCTAGAATGAGCAATTTGTGAGCAGGTCTACCAATATATGGGACTCTGAGTGTCGGAAGAGAGAATCAAGCAAAAGGGAGTGTTGAAAATATAAGAGCTAAAATTTGTGAAGTATCTGATGTATCTCAATAACAAGTCATTAGGTTTTTGTTGAGTTTTGACACGAAAGATGGGAAATTTAGTCTGTAAAAACGTTCAGTAAGCCACTTAATGAACTTACTTTAACATGAAACCCATAAACCAGATGTTACTTCTATACCATTATAATTCCTAGCCCCTGAAATATTCCTCAAAATCACTACACTACTTACTAGCCATCACGTATTTCCTTACTCCCTTTATATCTTGTTTCTTTAATGCGACGAATATATGTAGGTAATAGAATAGCTACTCATTTCGTGTCCTCTTATGTGTTAAGGCAGATTAGATGCGGGCCGTCCGTGATCAGGATAATGTGAGCCTCATTATGCGTCAATCATTCACAGTTATAATTTTTAACTTTGTCTCATGGTCTGACTCCTGTATTAATTACAGTCGATAATTTCATCATTTACTCATCTGTTTTTGCATCTCTCTCTCTCTCTCTCTCTCACACACACACACACACACACACACACACACACACACACACACACACACACACACACACACACACACACACACACACACACACACACACACACACACACACACACACACACACACTTTCATTAACAATATGGAAGTGATGGTAAGTGGAAAAGGGACTGGAGAGGAGTTGAGAGGTATACAGGAAATGGAGTATAAGGCTGACTGGAAGATGGGCGGGTTGTAGAGATGTGGACTACTAATCCATAGGGGAGTGAAATCAATCCCAGGCCAGGACAGGGAGCAATGGGGGGTTGATATCAATTAAAACATTTACTGAATTTCTACGAGACTCGCAAACGTGTTTTAAAAGCGTCCTCGCCAATATCATTATAGCAATCCTTACCTGGACACCCTTATCATGTATTCAGCATAGATAGCAGAGACCAGTGTGAAACCAGGGACATGTGAAGGGGTGTGTGGCAGTGAGGGGGGGCTGTTGGGCCTTGAGCGTACGAGTTGTCTAGTATGAGGCAGGAGTCGCAAACACTGAATGAAGTACACGTGAAAAGGTTAGTGAAAAGAGGAAATAGGTTATGAGTGAAGAGAGACAAAGAGAAGTGAAAGGATATATTTGTTGGGTGGGGAAGAAGGGATTCAGTGGAGAAAGGAATACAGTACTGAGTAGTGAACCTGGTAGGACAGTAGATGCAGTGGTAGTATGATAGATACTTACTGATAAATAGATATTTTAATTTGCAGATTCTGTTAGATAGCTAGATTGATTCGCAGATAGATATAAAGATCGATCGATAGATAGATAGATAGAGTTAAAACTAATAAATAAAACTGGTAGTTCGATAGATTGAGAGAGAGAGAGAGAGAGAGAGAGAGAGAGAGAGAGAGAGAGAGTGCGTAGTGGTGAGTAAAGTGAGAGACAGTTATCAGGTTAAGAGGACGGGAGTGAGTGAGAGAATGGAAGACGAGGGAGAGAGTGAGAGGTGACAAGTGTGTGTGAGAGCGAGAAGGACTATACGGTAAGAGTAGGCAAGAGGTTTAAGTGTGAGAGGGGAAAGTGAGAGGGAGGATATGTTGCAGTAAGAGAATGTGAGATGAGAACAAGAGAAGTGAGAGGGAAGCAAGTAGTGAATATTGAGAGAGAGAGAGAGAGAGAGAGAGAGAGAGAGAGAGAGAGAGAGAGAGAGAGGCTGGGGGGGTGAAGTGTGAGTTAGAAGGGTTTGAATCTAGTGAGTGGTGTGCGCTTGGTTGGTTTGGTAAAAAGGGGTGTGAGACGGTAGTAAACGGTGGAAAAATTCGGTTCCTTAAGTCTGTTTATTTTCACCTGACGAATCTGGGCCACTTCGACAACACAAATATTAAATTAAGGTTTTGATATTCGATGAACCTCTGTTATGGGGTAGGAATGAGAATCAGTGGTTATTTGTCAGATCGACCCTCCAGTCTGACTACACTTGGCCGTCAACTGAACTGAAAGAGATTAGAGATTTTTGTCTAATCAGAAGAAGAAAATCGCGGTATCGTAACTAAGGTGAGAATGGTTAGAATTAGAGTGAGTGAGTTGTAGGGGATGGGGGTGGATTGTTAAAGATGGAGTGAGAGGGTTTCGTGTTGGAAAGATAAGGGTGAGAGCGTACAGTGGGAATTAAGGAGATTTAATTGGTAGTGAGTTGGATGAGGGAAGTAACAGAGGAGAAGATTGGAGTTGTAGTGAGTGATTTACAGAGTGAGAAAGAGTGAGGATTGGACTGGTAGTGACAGATGAAAATGAGGAGAAAGAAACGATTTGGTATTGAGCGGTGTGAGAGAGGGTGAAGAAGGGATTGATTGGTAGCGAGTAGGGTGAGGTAAGAGGGGAGAGGTGAAAAAATTTGAGTAGTAATGAGTGGGGTGAGAGGGGGTGAAGGGTTGATTTGGTGGTGAGTGAGAGGAGCGGGATGGTTGGAATGGTAATGAGAAGAGTGAGAGAGGGTGAAGGGTTGATTTGGTCATGAGTGAGTGAGAGAGTAGCGAGATGGTTGGGCTGGTAATGATTGGGATGAAAGGGCCAAATTGGTTGGAGAGGTAATGAGTGGGGAGAGAGGGGGGGGGTGAAGGATTCGATTAGTAGTGAGTATGGTGGGAGAGGGTGAGTGGGGTGAGGGGGTGAGTGGGATGAGAGGGTAAGTGGAATGAGATGGTGAGTGAAATGAAAGAGTGAGCAGGATGAGAGGGGGAGTGCAGTAAGGTGGTGTGGGGTGAGAGGGTGAGATGGTGTGGGGTGAAAGGGTGAGTGGGATGAGGTGGTGAGTGGGATAAGTAGGGTGAGTGGAGTGAGAGGGGGTTGAGGGGGTGGGGGTTGGCGGGGGTCCAGCGGCTCCTCCAGTATAATCGTTAATTGTGGACCTTGATCACTCGGGCCCAGTAATTAACCAATAAATTTAAGAGGTTATGACCCGCCCTCTCTCTCTCTCTCTCTCTCTCTCTCTCGCTGCTTCCCATTATCGCACCATTTTTCTTTCACGAGCTGTCTTTCACTTTTTGCCGCTATCTCACTATCTTTATTTTCCTATACAGTCTTTATTGCTTATAATTTGCTTATTTCCACACGGTATCTTACTGGTTCTCTTTCTGTCTCTCTCATTACTGTTATATTTTTTATCATCCTCTTACTTTGTCTACTACTACTACACACACACACACACACACACACACACACACACACACACACACACACACACACACACACACACACACACACACACACACACACACACACACACACACACACACACACACACACACACACACACACACACACACACACACACACACACACTCTCTCTCTCTCTCTCTCTCTCTCTCTCTCTCTCTCTCTCTCAATACAGTCATCACCTGCAAATTGGCGCTTCGCAAGGGGTAATCAAATACCCTCCCGCCTCTCTCTCTCTCTCTCTCTCTCTCTCTCTCTCTCTCTCATAGATGTACTGCAAATGATTATCAGTAAGTAAACTATGGGCATTAAGTAGGCAAAAGTACTGAACTTATGAACTCAGAGGGATGAATTATGTATGCTGTGTGTGAAGCAGGAATGCCAAAAATGCCGTCAGCGGGGTGTCTTGCTTTTACTTTATTTTTCTGCTGAGGAAAACCCTGTCAAACTGAAAAGATTAATTGGTACTTGTTGCTGATCAGGATAGTGTGTTTTCTGACCTCTCTGTCTGACCCCTGACCTCGATTCGATTTCTGAGCTTTGATACTGTACTTGTATAGGTAAAGTGAACGTAAATGATAACACTTTTTTTTTTTTAACTGGTGGATGAGAGAGAGAGAGAGAGAGAGATGACCCCTTACTCTCATTGTGCTATATATTCAATAATTCATGATTAAAATTTTCGAGTACCGTTTTCTGTTTGTTCTGTATCAGTAACCGTATATTTTGTTCTGATTTTTCATATAATCCTTTGAACCCACCCATGTTTTTTTTTTTTCTACTTCTTGCCACCAGACAACCTTGTTCAGCCTAGAACAGCCAGGCAGTGAAGAGGTTAATGACGGCTGTATCTAACCCCTGCGGTTCAACAATCTTTCCCCAGAGTGAATAATGTCACATGTAGACAGGAAGAGGTGATAAATAAATAAAAAAAATAAATAAATAAAGGCTTTCTGCAGAAATGGTTAGTAGGTAGACGTCAGCCGGAATTTTTAGGTGCTCAAACTTAGCCGACACATCAAAATATATAAATATCGTTTAGGTCCAATTCCATGTGACTTATGGATTACGATACTGTATTTGTTGACTGTATCTGGCCAGAACCAAGCGACGGTCCGGTCTGGTGGGCAAGAACGGAATAAATGCCTCTATGAATGTGGAAAATTAGTAATATAACACTATTTACTTTGCTCCAGTTACATTTGTTTATTGCTGCTATGACTAGACTGTATAATTCACACTGGTAGGATTTTTCGTGGCAACGAAGAAACTCAGTGAGAGATATCTTAGAAGCGAAAAATAATAATTTATCAGTAATTACAGTAGGCGTTATTTTCATCACGGGGTGAATAATAATTTCTGCAGTATTTCTCTGGCTTTGAAAATTATTCTGAACTGGATTATAATTTTGCAGGCAACTTCGTATAGTTTGATTAATAAGTGAAATACCAAAACTTGCAGATTAGCAGATAGGCTTCATATCCCGATAACATCAACCTGTCAATTATTGTATCGGAGCATCCCTGGGTTTCAGGTATTTAAATCTACTTATTCCATCTATCTGTCAGTCTCTAGCCAGACGCCTTAATCCCTTAAGAGGTGGCCGTTTGTCTTTGAGTTGGTGGTTTTACGGGGAAGGGCACTAACCCTCCGCCAACCCACTTGTTGACACGTAGGGAACATGTATGGGTTGGTTATGTGGTTATCACCCACTTTTGTAAATGTTTTCCTGGCTTACAGGAAACCATTAAGCTTATCGCTCAATGTAAAGCCACCTGAAAAGGAAGGAAGAGCAATAAAAAGTGACAAGAAAGATGGGAGAAATAGGAAGAGAGGAGGACAGACACAGAAAAAGAATGATAAAGGCGAAGGAAGAAGTAGGCAGCACTACATCAAGTGAGTGGATGATGGTCGCCACCACTTACAACAGATCTACTTATGACAGTATGTACTACTCACCCAGTTCTCCCCTGCCACCCCTGCTGTCTTTCCTGTCCTGCCGTACCTTTGCATACATACCTTCCGATATCAGGATCACAATTATATCCCAATCCTACTTGGCCCATTCCCCATTTCAGTTTAACCTCCTAACATGACCTACACTGTCTCATTTTTTTGTCCCGCCTTCTCAGATATCACTATATAAAGAAGAAGAAGGACTCTGGTTGCAGTGGTAATCCTTTCCTGTTTTTTTCATTCCAGGTCTAACTTAATTTTGCACTCATACCCACCGTGTTAATCCTTTGGCTTCGACGAGTTTACATAATCAAACTAAAATTGTCTGTCTTAAGCTAGAACAAAATACGATTTTTTTTATTCACAGTTAGAATTGTGATTTTTTTTTGAGCGGGCTTCCAAGATTTTTTTTTTACATTGTAAAATCATTCACATTAACTGAAAAAAATGCAAAGTAGGTTGTGACAGCGAAGGGGTTAACCCTTCCTGTATTACCTGCATTTCATCCTATCTTGCCAGTCCTTCACTGATGGTCTTCATCCCATATCTGACCTGCCTTACTGACACCCCCCCTTGCCCCCCATCCCTGCCCGGTCGTGATCCCAACCGATTCTCTGTTATAATGTAATATCCAGTCCTCTTTTTTTTTTTTTTTTTTTTTTTTTTTTCCTAACCCTAGTTTATCCTGGTATGGCTTACTTTCCTCTCTCCTACTCTGCATTTCCTCTACCTTCCAGTAGCTTATTCTCAAGCCACCACTTTTTCCCTTACCGTTAACATCATCGTTCCTTCTTCATTCTTCTTTCTTGAGCTTCTTTAATCCCGTTCTGGTGGTAGATGAAGGGGCCCTTCATTCATTCATTTCATGTAGTGCTGCCTACTTCCTCCTTCACTTTTATTATTCTGTTTCTTTGTCTGCCCTCCTCTCATCTTACATTTCCCTTTCCTGTCTGTCATTTTCTTTATTGCTCTTCTTTCCACTTTAGGTGATACTACACTGCGTGACAAGCCTAATGGTTTCGTGCAACCCAGGAAACAACTTACAGTGCTGGGTGTTAATAAATAACAAATAAAAAAAAATGGTGGAGTGGAGCCTGCTCAGGTAACCTTGTCATCAAGGTGGAGAAACACAAATGCAGCATCCATCCAGGAACCAAACCCTCACACTTTTCCCCGCGCTTTGCTGTCGCGCTTTGCTATTGCAAGGCACTGTCGATTACAAGGGTACATCGGTACACTGACTGGTTGCATACCCTCGGTTGATGGGTTTGTTCGGCCAGTCAGACTGGGGCTGATCAGCAACAGCAGCGGTAACATCAAAAACATTAGACGATACTGAGTTCAGGAAAGCTACCCAGCAATGAACAGGTTAATGAAGGCCAAGTCTAATCTATCCAGTTTGAATCGTCTGTCCTTAGTTGATTTAAACTCTCAGAAGAGAGTCAGAATAAAACATGTCATCGTAGTAAACAAGTTAACGTTTACCGTTTAACCAGTTAGTCTATAACGACTCGGCTGTCCCCCCTAATGCCAGGACTGTATGCCCCCACGTTCCTCCTTGCTCTTGTCTGTACCCTACTCCACACCCAGCTTTTCAACTTTTCTTTATCCTGCCTTACATCTCACTGACCCATCCTATAACCCATATTCCTAGACTGCTACATTCATCTTTCCATCTTCTCCACCACCATTTCTTCCCTCTCTCCGTACCTCCTTCCTCCTTTCAACTGCCTCCTAAATTCCTTTTCTGCCCTCACTTCCTAGTCTCTTTACCCCATTTTAATCTCCCCTCCCCCTCTCTTAACCTCTCTCCCATCTTCTTATAATTAACCTTCCTTCCTCCCGTCTCATACTCACCTTTCCCTTCTCCTTTCCTTTCATTTTCCTTCGCTTCTCCTTCCCTTCCATTTTCCATCCCGTCCTTCTGTATCCTTACTTTCTCGTATTTTCGCCTCTTCCCTTTCTTTTTCCCCCTTTTTGTTCCTCCATCTGTTTACCTACTTCTCTCTTTCCATCCCCTTCCAATATGGT
>NC_137051.1:9545000-9690000 GCF_032717465.1 Coenobita brevimanus
TGGGAAGAATAGGGTGTGAAGAAAATAAAGATGAGAGGGGAAATAAAGGGGAGAGCCGAAAGAGGGCGGCACTAAGGATGGGCATTGAGGGGAAAGGAGGTGTAAGCTGAAGATGGATGAGGGATGAGAGGGGAAAAGAAAAATAAGAGGGGGGTGGGGGGAGAGGGGAAAGGGAAGTAATGGTAGATATGTGACGGATGAGAGGGAGAGGATATGAGAAAAAGAGGCTGGTAGAGGAATGGAGGAACAGGAGAGGGGGAAAAAATTAATGATACAGAGGGGGAAGCTGAGGAGGGATAAGGAATAGAAAAAAATATGAGAAACAACCAGACTGATATAGAACTGAGGGAATTGAGAGAGAGAGAGAGAGAGAGAGAGAGAGAGAGAGAGAGTGAAAGACAGACAGACAGACAGGCAGAGTGGGGGAGGGGGCAAGCATGCAGACAGAAACAAAACAGACACCAGAATGCAAAGGATAAGCAGCTCAGATGGCGAAATTGTGGTCATAACTAGGACACACGAGTAGCGAGGAAAGATTAAGTATACCGGTTCTGAGAATAAAATTGTCTTAGCTCTTATAATTTTGAATTTTTTTTCTTGGCACTTACAAATTCTGTTGAGATTAGAACAACCTTACACTAGTGAAATGGATATATCTAACCCCTCCATTTAACAGAAATCTTTCCTCCTCCTCCTCCTCCTCCTCCTCCTCCTCCTCATCATCATCATCATCATCATCATCATCATCATAATCATCGTCAACATCATCATCATCATCATCATCATCATCATCATCATCTTTTTCAGCTAGTGACATAACGAGGTAGGATCCACAAAATCTCTCCTGAGCTGAATTAGATTAATTGAAAATAGTAGCAGTGAAATGGCAGTCGTACTGCACTGGAATTTAAAGAATAATCAGGAATAAAAATCATGCAGCAATTAGCAGAAAAAAAAGTAATTTGTATTAATGCCTGTTGTATAATTCAGCAGCATACCTGGAGTTGTAAATTAATGTAAAATATTTCTCACATTTATACGGTTCACTAAAACGATATTGTCCTAACCTCCTTTCTTTCGTGTAGTTGATTAGTAAAGTATTTACATTTGCGTCTTCTTGCCCTGTGTGTGTGTGTGTGTGTGTGTGTGTGTGTGTGTGTGTGTGTGTGTGCTTATGTTTCTCATGCCCTACCATATTCTACTTTATCATCATATACACATTCATTCATTCATTCATCCACACACACAGAATTCCACCCAATTATACACGCTTCCATCCATCCATCCATATACTGAGAGAATCTATCCCAATCATTCACTCATCCATCCATCGACTCAAAATCTCACCCAGTCGTGTAGCCTGTGCCTCATCCATTCATCCACTCTCTCAAAATTCCACCCAGTTAGCCTATATACTCATTTATACATCCACTTATTCAGAATCCCTTCTAGTTATACATCCATCATCTATCCACTTCCTCATCCGCTCATAAAACACTCATCCGCCCATTCACTCACCTCCCGATCCCTCTGGCCACCCATCCATCACCGTCATCCACTCACTCATCCACTCCGCCACATCCAGACACTCCCTTTAAAATAGTTCTCTTCCCAAAAAAAGCCAAACTCCGAAAAGAGATGCTATTAAGCGTGGTAATTACATGGCGGCCACTGAGCTAATCCCACTCCCACGGTCTTGTCGCGAGGGATGCCGGTGGGGATGGGAGAGAGGGATTGGGGAGTGGAGTAGGGGGATTATTGGGAGAAATGAAGGAGATGTAATAATGGGTGGGTAAATGAGAGGGGCTGCTAGGGGAGGGTGAGGGGAAAGGGATGGGGGAGTGCTGAGAGGGAAGAGAGAGTGGGATGAAGATGGAAGAGGGATGGAGAGAGATAATAATGGGTGGACGTGGGCTGAGGGGTGGGAGAGTAGGGGAAAGAGAGAAACAGGAGATTGGGCAGATACATGAGGGAGAGGGTACTGGGGAGGGAGATGGGAAAGTGAAGGGAGTAGGGATGAGAGTGAGATTAATGAGAGGGATTGATAGGGACAGGAGTGGGGGATTGAGGGAGGTATTTGTGTGTGGGGGAGGGGTGGGGTAGGGAATGAATGAAAGGAAAAGAATAAAAAGAGGTAAAGGGGAAGAAGAGGGTGAGGGGTGGAGAGGGATAGTCTACTGAAAGAGGATGTTCGGGAAGGATTCGTGGAGGAAGGGAGAGAGATGTGGAAGTGGAGAGGCATGTGATAGGGGTAGGGAGAGAGGGATGTGGGGAAGGTGAGTGTGACTGTTGAGGTATTAGGATGTAGGAGCGGCTGGGGTGAAAAGGATCCTTGGAAGGAGGGATGGGGAATGGGATGTAGGATGGAAAGGGGCGAAAGGACTTGAGAAGGGGGAGGGGAGAGAGGGGTTTGTGAGAATGGGAGGAGCGAGAGAGATGGGTGGGAGGGAACAACAGAATAATTAAAAATGAGAATAACTGTAGGGTCATTAATAGGAAAGGAAGTGAGGGGGGGAGGGTAGATGAATGTGAGAGAGACCGGTTAGAAAGGAGGGAAGATCCCGAAGAGGAAAATAAAAAACTGAGGGTGATTGCTATGGGTGAGGGATTAAGGGTAAGAGGGTAGGTGGGACCTATGGGATAGGGTAAAGGGAGAAGGATGGCTGCGAAGGAAGGGCAGTAAGAATGGTTGAGAGGAATGGGGAAAGTGATATGAATGGAATGGGAAAAAGGTCAGAGGGATGGAATAATAAAAGGGCGAAAAAGAGATTGGTGTGGAAAAGTGAGATGGATGGGGTTGGAAAAGGGTGGGAGGGATATGGGTGTAGAAAAGTGAGGGATGGAATCGGAAAACAGTAAGCTAGAGGTTCCCCCAAGGGGGAAATCACACTAGCTGCGAGCCAATACATATCTAGCGCGGCTCGGAATATGACCTTGACCTTGACTTACTTTCACCAATTTCGAACTCATGGGAGATTTTATCCCTACTACACACTTGTAAAAATTTGTGATATCTTGAGCGGTTGCGAAGTTATCGTGGTAACAGACACACAACCTTGACCTACTTTCACCAGTTATAAACTCTTAGGTTTTCATCCCCACTACACACCTATAAAATTTTGTGGTTAACAGACACACAGCCACACAGACAAAGAAAATGAAAACAAAACTCGTAGGGGATTTACGTTCCTACTACACGCGTGTAAATTTTGAGATGATATCTTGAGCGGTTGCGAAGTTATCGTAGTAACAGACACACAGACACACGCACAGACAAATTGAAAACAGTACCAGCTTCTCTGTCGCTGCCGGTAATGAAATGGACAGGGGCGCAAGGCTTGAATGTAAGAAATTAAGATTAAGTTCTGAGGAGAGCATGTGGTGCGTGGGATAGTTTAGGAAGACTGGCGGAGAGAGGGCTTAGTGACAGAGGGAAGAGAAGAAGAAAGAGTGATGAAATGTAAGAATGGTGAGAAATTGTTGAAATGGAAGGGTGAGCGGAATGGGTTTGAGAAATAAGGGCAGACGTAGGCAGAGGAATGAGTGGGTAAGAGGAATGGGGAAGAAAGAGAAATCAGAAGGCATAAGAGGAAGAGGTGAAAAGGGGAAAAAAATTAGTGATTGATGAGAGGGGTAGATGAAAGAATTGCTGGGGAAATTGATACCAAAGGAGGGGACAGAGAGGGATGGAAAAAATGAGGTGTGTGCCACAGAGAGGGACTGAAAAATGAACAAAGGAAGGGAAGGAGTGGAATAGAAAGTGTGACAGAGAGAGAGAGAGAGAGAGAGAGAGAGAGAGAGAGAGAGAGAGAGAGAGAGAGAGAAAGAACATCAGTTGGAGGGACACAGAAAGGCAAAGTTGAGAGTGTACCACAGAGAGGGAGGAAGAGAAGGCCAAAGAGTGGGACAGAGGGCTAGAAAGAGTGTGCCACAGAGAGGTGGGGACGAGGGCATGAAAGGCACAGAGGCCTCAGAAGGTCGCTATTTATCCCCCGACTTTTCCACGGGTGAGCTGCTTTGTAACCCACCATGTGTGAGAACTGACCACTTCATAATTTCCCCGCCTCTTGAATTCATGTGCAGCTTCATCTCTTACATCGCTGGATCTCAAAATTTGGCTGTATATGAAATGCAGCTTTACTTAATATTCTAACACTAGATTTTACTTCCTCGTTCATAACTCTAGCTGTAATTCTCATAAGGTGCCATTTTATACACGTTTAAGTTGGATTCTGGGTTCGTGTGGGCAACTAGTATTCCTGAGTAACAGTGCTCTATCATTGAGGAAGTGACCCGCTCCCGCCCAGCAGTTTGTGCATGCGTATGAGTGTGAGCCTATGAAGTATAGGGAGATAAGTGCACATGGAAATCTGTTGTGTGGGTGTGGCAGTGTTGGTGAGTGAGTGTGTCTGCCCCCCCCTCCCCACACACACGTTGTCCTGTGGTAATTCTTTAACGCATATATTTGTTAGTAAAATATTATTTTGCGTGACGAGCAGGTTATGTCGTACTGTATACTAGTGCATTAGTATCTGTGTACTTAATGCCTCAATTTAGTCTTTCCGTGGACCACTTGACTTAATAATTCAGCTGTCACTCTACAATGTCACTAAGTCTCATCATCCACCCTCACCCAAAACCGTCACTACTCAACTTCACCACATACACATATAAACCACATTTACCATTTTTATCACAAACTCACACAGTTTTCTTTTCACAAAGCCCACGAAGCTCATCACATCACCTGTCAGTTTCACAGCTCAAACATCACCACATACTTCACCCATCAGCAGTACCACTTAATCTCTCTATGCTCACCATTCACATCACCTCCCAGCCTCACCCCAAACCTCACCAAATCAACCTCACCTTAGACTTCACCTGACAACCACCACTTCACCAACTCAGCGTTAACGCAGAATTCACCACAATTCAGTCTCGCCACAAACCTCATCACTCATACTTACCACACTGCACACCTAACCCTTCCCTCTACATATACACCCTCCTGTCATACCCCCACTCCCTTTCGTTTCCACACTCCCTCCCCTGTTCCCTCCCCCCCCTTCGTACTCCCCTTCCCACCTCTCTCTTTACCCTCCCACCCCTCTCCTCCCCCTTCCCCACCCCTCTCCTCCCCGCTCCCCACCCCACCATGTCCGTATATAAGGGGCTTCGGTGGCATAAAGTCGTAATTCTTTCAGCAGTGGAGGGATAAGTGGGCCATACGTCTTCCCCTAGATTGGACCATACGCAGTGCCAAGCTGATGGACTGTCCCCTCACCCTGCACAGGATTAGGGATTAGGGATTGGGTGGGTGGGTAGAAGGATGAGTAGGCTTGGTGGATGAGTGTGTGGATGAATGGATGAATAGGCTAAAATGAAGAGTAGGGGATTGGATTACTGGATGAATGGATGGACTAAAGCGTATCTTTGTATGTTGGTGTACAAGATTAAAGATTAGTAAATGGATGAATGGATGGATGATGAATGGATGGTGAATGGATGTGTGAGGAGGATAAATAGATGGGTGAATTGATAGATGGATAAGTGAGTGAATGCTAGTGTATGATGTGAAAAAAATATATTAAGTGGATAGATGGGCAAGTGAATGAGTGGATGGATTAATTTACAAGTATGTGGGTAGGTGAGAGGAGTGAAGAGCGGAATATGAAAAAGGATTAAGTCAAGTGGATAGATGGATAGATTGATGGGCGGGTAGATGAATGGCTAGGTGAGGATTACAGGTGGAAAAATGAGCTGATGAGTAGGTATGTATATGACTGCATGGAACTAATGCTTGGATGAACGGATGAATAATAAATACGGTGGATGAATGGGTGGAGCGAAGGAGTGAATGAGGCTGTGAGTAGAAAAGACGAAAAATATTACGGATTAGCATAGGTGGATAACGGGGTGGATAAAAATGTGGATGGATGAGGGAGTGAGGAAGTTGCAAAAAAAAAAAAATAGTGTTATATCTACAGGAATTTAGGAATAGGTTGTTAATTGGGAAAAGGATGATCAGAACGGATGATGGGTAGATGAGAGAAATGAAACAAAAGATTTCATAAGTTAGAGAGGTAGGATGAAGAGCTGATGTGTGAAATGGACAAGGAGAGTGACTGTTAGTGAACTGGATGATGAACAGGGAGGATGGTTAAGGTAAATTATAGAAGTGTAGATAAGAACAGAGATGGATTGGTTGAAGAGTTGGAAAAATGGGTGAATAAGAGACTGGTTAGAGATGGTTGGGTGATTCATAGCATTTTTGAGCTAAGGGACGTGGATGATAGGACGAGATTATTAGAAGCAGTGAGTGAAAAAAGAATATAACTTTTTTTTTTTCGTCCAACTCTGGGCATAGACTCGACAGCCCGTTCTCTAAAGTCGTCGGTCTAAATTTGTCTTAACGTGTCATATACCTTTACATGCCACCACCTTGGCAGTAGTATCCACCATCTATGTTAAATACTTGCAAGGGTTGTCTCGTTCATGACTGGTAAGGTGGTATACACTTGGGTGTACTCGTAATATGTCGGTGGGTCTTGTGGTAGATTAGTAAAGTCCTTTCTAGCAAGATTGAGGTTATGAGGCTGCTCTCTGCCCCAGCCTAGGATGGAACTCGCGTCTTTCTTGACAACAGATTACTTCTCTGACCAAAAGACAGACTGAATTAGAACAAGAAAAATTAGGGAAAGAGACAAGTGTTCAGGTATATGAAAGCACGTGAAGTGAGTGGATGTGTATACGAAGACGGTGAAGAAGGAAGTCAGATCATAAAGTAGAATTGATAACCAGTGTGTAGGTGGATGAGTAATTATGTGTGGTGTTGTGCTCTGTAGGTGACTATGCTACTAATCAATGGATGAATGAGTAGTATATGAACAGCAGAATAAGTAAGTAAGGAAGGATTGACAGGTAGCAGTATTGAGTAGGTGGACTTGGTTTTGTTCAGGCGCCTTAGTAATATTTAGTTATTGAATACGTATTGCATTTATTGTTGTATATGATGTTGATGTTAGTGTTAATCTAGTTGTTGTTGCGTCTGTTTTTGTGTAGTTGATAATGTAGTTGCTTTGCCATAGTCGTTGTTGTTGCATAAGTGTATTTGTATTTTTTATTGTATTAGAAGATGCTGTTGTTAGTGCTAGTTTTGTTGTTTTTATTCATTTATTGTTGTAGATTGTGTACTTACTGCATTTGAGGAAAGTATTATTTTTTTGTTGTACTGAGGCTGTTTATACGGCCTGACTGTGTGATCAGCACTTGAGACGCAAATTTGTGTGCATTTATGTATGTATGTATGTGTGTGTGTGTGTGTGTGTGTGTGTGTGTGTGTGTGTGTGTGTGTGTGAGAGAGAGAGAGAGAGAGAGAGAGAGAGAGAGAGAGAGAGAGAGTGTGTTTAGTAGATAGGTAAAATGAAAACTTGGCAAAGTGGATTGTTAACAGGGAAACTGGTGAATGTGTGAGTATGGGTCAGGATGCAGTGGATAAATAATGAAAGCTGAAATGCAGAGTGGATGGTGGATGATGAGGTGGAGGGTGGAAGAAGAGTTGGGTGGCTGTTGAGTGGATGAGATGAAAACTGGGTGGCTGTCACTGAGTGCGAACATGAGGTGATGGATAGATGGATGGATAAGTGAGTTTGTGTTGGCTGAATGGATGAGTAGGAGTGTGAGTGGATGGATGAACCAGAAAATGAGTGGTTAGATGGATGGGAATGTGAGCGGATGAGTGGCTGTAAAACTAAGTGGATGTGGGGGATGGATACAGTCGGTAGGGCAAATGATTGTGTGTGTAAATAGATGAGTGAATAGAAGTTGAATGGAAAGGATTTGCATGGATGTGACTGAAAGAGTGGTTTGAATGTCTGTGGATGAATGAAAGTGAATGTGTAGTTGGGTAAATGAATTTCTTGAAAGATGGGCAGAGAACAGGTTAATTGGATGAGGTGGAGAGGACACAGCGGTTGATTAGTAGGATGAGTGTTGTACAGAATGGGAGGGCTGGGACTGATGGGTGGGGTGTAGTGGTTGGGTGTGGGTGTGGAGGATGGGTGGAGGTGGGAGTGATAAGGGGGTGGGGGTGGAAGTGAGGTTGAGGGGGTGGGGTGGGGGTGAGGATGGATGGCACCTCTGGGCCTCATAACTCAAGGCATCACACGCAGCCACCTCGCTAATCTACTGCCTGGGGGAAGGGGGAGGAGTGAGGGAGGGAAGGAAAGGAGGAGGGGGGAGGGAAGGAAAGGGGGAGGGAGGAGTAGTGGTTTGGCATAGGCAAGGAGGGATATAAGAACTGGGGAGTGGTAGTAAGAGTTTTGTTAGTAGGGGAGGAAGAAGAGTTCAAGAGTTAGAGGAAGGCAGGAATCTGGGAGAGGTAAGAAGTTTGGGAAGGGGTGTAAGAGTTTGGGAGTGGAGGATTAGGAGATGGGAGAAGAGTACAGTGGTTAGCGGAGGGCTTAGGAAGGTAGGCATAGGGAGGGGAAGAGATATACGTGTTGGGAAGCTTGAGGTTGGGGAAGGTGTGAGAGTGTACGAGGATGGGGAAGAGTTGTAGAGTTGGGGAAGTTGTAGGAATGGGAGAGTGGGTGATGTTGAAACTGGGGAGGGCACTGTTGTGGGAGATGGGAATGGAGAGAGGGAAAATATAGGAGTGAAGGAGAGGGAGGAGGGTAGATGTAGGTGGTGGAAAGGGAGGAGAGGAAAGGGATGGAGTGGAAGAGAGTAGTGAAAAAGAGATGAAAGAGTGAGGAAGGGAGGGAGGAGTCAGAATGGAGGAAAGAATCGCGTATTAAGAATGAATGGGAGGAAGGGGTTATACAAGGATGAGTAACAGTGTCAAAGATGAGGTAGTGAGAGGAGATGCGATGTGAGTGATGGGGGTGCGAGAAGACAGAAGTGCGCAAGAGATGAGGAAGGGTGTAGGATTGGGGCAAAATAATACAAGAATGGGAAATGATGGGAGGAAGTAGGAATGGGGAAGAAAAAGGGGTTGTATGTATGAAGAGGAAGGGGATGTGGTAGTGAAGGGAGAGGTAAGGTTGTAGGAGATGGGGAAATATTGGAGAAGGTGAAGGAAATAAGGTGTGAGGAGAAAAGGACGTATAAGGGAAGGAAGGGATGGGAAGATAAGTACCGTATATAGGGGAGGAAGTATGTGCAAGTAAAGAGGGGAGTGGGGGATTTAGGAGAAGAGGAAAAGACGATGTAGATGTGGGGGGAAGAAAAGAAATGGAACGTGTGAATAAACTAGAAAGCACTCAGCGAGCCCATACCTCAGCCAGTGCCATTGCAGGATCCGGATCCGTCCCCATATTTAATCAGTTCTTTCATGGCCTATTTACCATCGTTCCACTGAATTTCATTGAAATTCATTGAGAACTTTTAGAGAGATCGTGTGGACAAACAAACAAACAGACAAACAAAGATAAATACATAACCACCTCCAACTTTATTGACGGAGGTAAAAAGAAATAAGATAGTAGAGATGGAAGAGAAGGGAAGAGGAGAGTGCAGTAAAGGGGAGAAAAAGGAAGGGGAAGTTGTAGAAAATGGTAAGAGGGGAAGAGAAAGGTGTAGAAAAGGTGGAGAGAAGAGAAGAGGAGGGTGTGACTGAGAAATGAGTGGAAGTAGGATTATGGAGAGGAAGATGTATGAGTAGCGAAGAGACTTACGAAGGAGGAAGTGGATTAGGAGTGATGATGAGATGAAGAAAATTTCATGAGAGAGAGAGATTATGTTTATGTATATATGTATGTATTGTACCTGTCTTTGCGTATATTTTTCTGCTCATGTATCCTTGTAACTGTAAGCAATCAGTGTGTTAAATTATCTGTTACATCATTTTACTGGTAAAAATAAGAAAGATAGCTGCATATTTTTAGAAGTATCAGATTTAGTATACGAGTACACTGTTTAAAATGGCAGTTATAATGGTATTGGAATTCGTGATGGTATGTGGGAAGGTCCGTACATTTATTTGAATGCATACTTACGTACTTTTGTGTTATGTGAAAATAGTTCATTGAAGACATACGTAAAGATGTGTGTAGAATGTATGTATGTTGGCATATCTAGGAATGTAAATGTGTGTGTGTGTGTGTGTGTGTGTGTGTGTGTGTGTGTGTGCTTTTGTAAATATTCTCTATGCATAAGAACGTATGAAGCTAGTTGACGAAGATAGAAGTATCGTTTCTCTCGCTTCCTTTTGCATTTTGAATGACAGAATGAAAACTTTTTAAATAGCTAATGTGCTGGTATGACTTATTTCCGTGCCTGCGTATCATTCTTTATTTTGTTAACTACTTACTATCAACGTTATTTCGCTAGTCAGAAAAAACTAAAATACGGAAACTTAACGAGAAACGACGCATCGATCAGTGTTGTGATGTTTCTTTACGGATCCTCACACCTTGACCTACTGCAGTGTGGGCATCAGTCAGTTTAAATGATCACGACCACAGTGTTTGACAGATACTGTATTTGCAGTATGACAGACTGCAATATGCCATCGGGGATCTGAAAAGAAACATCACAAGTATGCGAGTATGATCATCTCTAATCTTTTGCACCAGCTGTGACGAGGTGGCAACAAGGTCTCGCTCGTAGAGGTGTTTAACTGACCAGATGGTATATTGCATTTTCATTTATTTTTTTTTTCATTACGTCTCAGGTGTGTAGTTCGCTTCCCATGGCCCTGAGATTTTTGTCAGGTATAATGCCGTCTCCGACAGTTGAATGTTCAGGGCAGCGACAGCCTACCCTCTGTCCTCGCACACCCCGTTGTCCCCTAGGTCCTAAAGAGATTATATGAAATTGGCTATCACCGTTATGTAAATGTGTGTGTATGTGTATTGGCATGCGTAGAGGTGTTTAAGTTTACATAGATGTATGTTTTAAGGGCATTGGTGTGTGTGTGTGTGTGTGTGTGTGTACTGTGTATATGTACCCGAGTGAAGGAATATGTGTATGTGTGTGTACATTTCTTTTTTATGTAGAAAGTAGGAATTAAAGACTGTGTGGACGTTCTGGAAGTACGTGTGTGAATATATGTATATGTAAGTATATATTATGTGTGTGTGAACTACTGGAGTGACACGCCACCTCCCTCCCATCCTCCTTGACTTTCAGATTAGGCCCCCGCTGAGGAGAGAGAGAGAGCCTGCCTGTCCCTCTCACTCCCTCTCACACACTTCACCTCCTCTTACTCGCACTCTCATCCCTTACACCTCTTACACCCTTCACCCCTCTTACTCATCCTCTCATCCCACGAATCTCTTACATACTCTCCACTCCTTTCATTCTTACTCTCATGATCTCTTACTCTTCACTCTTCTCATTCTCCCTCTCATCCCTCTCGCCCAACACTATTCATTCCTCTCAGCCTTTCTCCTATGTTTCCTCCCACCCATCTGTCTTGCCCTTTTATCCATCTTACACCTTCACACTATTTGCCCCTCTCACTCCCACTCGCATCTTTCATTATATATTCATTGTCACACTTTTTACCCCTTTTCCACCCTTACCTCTCTCACACCATTCCCCCTACTCGCTCGTACTTTCTTTCTTCCTCTTCAGTTCCTTCCCCATTCTTCCCTCCCTTCTCACGCTCCTCACTCTCATTCATTTTCCCCCTCATCCTTCTCACACCTCGCACGTCTCATCGCTGTCACTTCTTTCACCTCACTCACGCTTCGCACATCTTCACACCTGTCTCACTCGCCCTCTCCACCTTCATATATTCCCTTCTTTTTGTTCTCTCATCTTCGCTTTCATATTCGCTCTCATATCTGCTTCCCCTCTCACTCGCCTTCTCATCTTTGCTTTGACACCCCCATTAACCGCCGATGGCACTTTAATTTGCGTCATCCCTATCACTTATCCACACTTTGGTAATGTCAGCACCACAACCCGCTCACCAGGTATCTCATATCATCTAGCATAACCTTTGACTGTTCCCACTTGCTGTCTCTTTGCCGGCTTACTCACAGATGTTTACACCCCTCTCACACACCCTCTCATTGCTGACATCGCTCTCACTCACCCACTCCTTGCTGGTAACACGTTCTCTACTCCCTTTCGAGCTTCTTCTTATCGTCTAGCATTCCCATCAACTGGTTCCCACATATTTTGCCCTCCTCCTTACCTCCTACTTCACGACCCTTTCATAAACCCTTGAACAACCGAAATTTCTTTCATCCACCCACGCCCAAATATTTTCTCTTTCCGTCACCACCCACCAGCTCTCTTGTACCCACTATATCTCTGTTTCTCTAAGTTGGCCTAAATTTGACGTCTCTCCATATTCAGTGCTAGGTATTAACTGAAGACCAACACTAGAATTTGGTGGTAGTCACGAAAAAGTGCCACGCGAAGAATGTAGAGCCGCAGTAATATCTCCTACCACTGAGGTGCGTAAAATAAGCTGCAGAAGGACGAAAATCTAGGTTAAGTTAGGGTAAAAGGAGTGTAAATTATCCCTTCATCCTCTTACTGATTATCACACGTTATCTATACTGCTGCATGCCTTCCTCACACTCCCCGCTACTACTTCCATCATTCTCATTCACCTCTTCCCTCGCACCTATTCGCTACTCAGTCACAAGTTTTCCTTCTCACTAACTTCCACTCGTTAAACTTGCGCCGTCGAGGTGAGATCGGGTATTATGCTTTGATTGGTGTATATACTGTATATATATATATATATATATATATATATATATATATATATATATATATATGTGTGTGTGTGTGTGTGTGTGTGTGTGTGTGTGTGTGTGAGAGAGAGAGAGAGAGAGAGAGAGCAAAATCTGTTTTTTAAAAAATCGATTTGTGCCAAATATAGTGCACGAGTTGTCGTACATAAAGGTCACAGGGCTAGGTCAGAGTTTGATCTAGCAAAGTCAGCATAAATAGCTTTATTTTATATAGACCAGACTTGACAGAAAGGTTGAGCTTAAGGCAAAATCAATGGGATCTTACTTCGAGAACAATCAGTCAAAATTCTTGGTCACATGGCATGGTCAGTGATTGACTCGTGTGGCTGTGAGTAAACAAAACATTTTTTGTCTGATTTGGACTAAACTTGGTGGATTTGTTAAGGATCAGGCAAGGGTTGACCATTTGTTTTTGGGAACAATAGACCAAAGGTCAAGGGCACCTTAAACTGCTTCTATCCATTTTAGACGAAACTTGGATTTAGGCTCAGGGTGAGCCAGGGATAAAGGGATTGGAGTTTGAGAACAGTATGTCTTAGGTCAAGGTTACTGGAAAAGATCAAATGTCAGGGTCACAAGGCAAGGTCATCTCAGCTTTAATCTATTTAGGCCAAAAATTATGGCAGGGTTGAGGGTCAATAATGAATGATATAATACGATTTGTGGAGCAGTCGGTAGAAGGTCAAGGTCACATGGCAGAGTCTTACATTCACACATACACCAGTTGGTAGTCGCCGTTATTGCACTCTGAATTCTCTTCGTGTTATCTCTTTGCTGTCTGGCTCACCTGCCGCTTCATGCCGCTCTTATTCACCCCTCCACCTCGCTCTCTCGAAACCCCACTCGCTGTCAAAACTTTATTCACAGATGCCTTCCCTCTTGCTCTCGGTAGACGGGAGATTTGGCTACGACGATAAGAGGGGGGAATGAAAACGATACGAGAGAGAGAGATGCAACGGGGAAGAAACTAGAGAAGCTGAGAGGAAGAAAAGTGGGACTTTGTCTATGTATTTGTTTTCATCCTCATCATCGGTCAGTCAGTCAGCTATCAGTAATTATCATTATCATCATCATCATTATCAGTCAGCAATCATTAATCATCAGCTATCATTAGTCATCGTCATCACCATCATCATCATCATGATCATCATCAGTCAGTCAGCTCTCAGAAATCATCATCATCATCATGTCAGTCAGTCAGTCAGGCAGGCAGGCAGGCAGCTATCAGTAATCATCATTAATTCATTATCATCATCATCTGCTTTATCGGCCATGAACATAAATCATTAGTAATCAGTCATCATCAGCTAAAATTATGAGTCATCAGTCATCATTTATTGTCATTCATGTTAATCGGTCATTATAATTATCGGTCATCAGTCATCGTCCGTAATAATGACCACCCATGACACACCATCCATTATCATTAGTAATTTTTAGTCATCATCATCATCATCATCATCAGTCATCAGTGGTAATCGTCATCACTAATACTCATCACTCATCAGCCATTATTAGTCATCAGTTATTTTCATTTGGTGTTAGATGAGGGCGGCCATCATACAACCACTCAGTGCTGTGCTGCCTGCTCTTTCTTTCACCCCAGTCATGCTTTTCTATGTCTGCCCTCCTGCCTTCATATTTCTCACATCTTTCCGGTCACCTTTTATTACTGGTCTTTCCACTTCAGATGGCGGTGTACTGAGTGACATGCCTAATGGTTTTCTGTAAGCCAGGACACCATTTACAGCGCTGGGTGGTAACCATATAACTATATGAGTGGGTAATATGGAGCCTTGTATGGTGCTTTAGTTAACCGGGTGGAGACGCAAATGAGGTGTCCATCGAGGGACTGAGCTTCCACACACTTTCCCGCGCCTCTCGAGGCGCTGTTTGTCGCAGAGCAACGTCGGTTTATTGCACGGAACGGCCCTGCAGTTGCGGTTGCCTGCCTTTGATTGATGGATCTGCTCGGACAGGCGGATCAGGGGTTACTCAACAGCAGCAACAACTCATTTTCATATAGTGTCATCGTCGCCGTCATCATCATCATCATAATCATACTATAATAATTGTTATTATTATTAGTGTTATTATTATTGTTATTTATGTTTTTATTATTATTATTATTATTATTATTATTATTATTATTATTATTATTATTATTATCACCACCACCACCACCACCATAATGAACCATTTCATTCATAATCATGAGTCATCTCTCATCGTCAGCCGTAACCATGAATTAATGTATTGCCGTCCTCAGCCTCTCCCAACTTTTTCCGCGCTGATATATTGCTTGCAGTGTTTCGTCTTAATTGGGCAATCTGTTGTAAACTTAAAAGTATCCCTCTCAGTAAAAACACTTTCAACCCACCTTTGTAGACCCAAAATAATGAAAAGGGATTAGCAACCTTCTCAGTAAATGCCCTTTCACCATTCCACAGATACTCATCTCTCCCATCTCCACCCATTCATTCCCTTTGATGCGACAAGAGGCTCTGTGATAGCATCTAAATTGCCCTTTGAAATATTGATGGGCGTCAGTCTTGCCTGCCTTAGTTTCATCATTATCTTCGCTATGTACACTTAAATATTCCCTTGCAACTCTTTATATCCCTTATTAACCCCTTTTTACTGCTTACCATACATATTACTTTTTTTTTTTTTTTACTTCAGCTTCTCTTCATTATTGCTTTTGTGTACTCTTAAATATTCACTTGCTCTTATCGTTTTCTTTGCATGCCTATTACACTGCTTAGCATGCAAGTTATTTTTATTATTTCATCGCCTAAGCCTGTTATCACTCAGTTGTCTTTTGTATTCTCTTCATGGTAATACAGAATCGCACATAAGTTACAGCGCATATAGCATCTTTTTTGTCTGTTTTTTCTGAGTGAGGCTGGAAAAGAAATCACTTGTGTGTCGGAAACTCAGCTTGTCATCCATCCATGCTAGACACACTTCCACAAGAACATCCCTTTACCTTTGCGAACATACAGTATATTCCATATTCTATTCCCAGCATTTCTTACGACTTGATCGTGATATTTCCTGGAGAGATCGCATTACTTTCACCACGAAAACAGCCTCCTAGAAATGAGTAGAGTACGTCAACATCGTGCTTTTCTTAACTGTGCACAGTCGCTGACTCTGTACCTGGGTCGTGTTCGTCTGTGTGGGGAGGACATCTCTTTTGCGTGGGTGAGTTTTCTTAGCTCTTACAGTTCATATCGACGGCTCTTTTTTGGGAGAGCTTTCATAATTCATACATAACATCACACTAGTTTTATTAGTAGGATGGAATTAAGAACTAATCGTCTCAGCTCCGCATCTAAAAGACTTGCTTCAAACACAGTTTTCTTCTCAACCTTTTCGTCTGCAACTCTCTTCTCATCCCCCACACATTTTCAGTTTTGTCCCAAATTCCATTCTAAGCATCCCTGTCTTCCTCAGTGTTGCCAACTTCAAATTTCAAAACCCACTAGACTGGACCCCTCAGACCGCTAGATTTGGACAAAAACCCGCTAGATTTTAAAATGTTGTCTGTTATATAAAAATACTAACAAAACGATAATTCACACTGTTTGGGAAACTAATGAAGAGTTAAATGTTTCATAATTCGATTACAGTTAACCTAATTTCGGCAAGAAAAAATAAATTAAAAGTACTGTTGCCTTCATTGTTCCTTAGACACATTAGTCAGTACAGAGATCCAGCTATACAACTGGGTATTCCATTTGTATGGAAAAATTAAACATGGGGATCACTTATTATCTCGTGCTGTACTTAGTCATCAGTGCATCTAAAAAGAGAATACATTGATTTGCAGACTCACCGGGGGCTGTAACCGACTCGCCGACTCTCAGTATGAACGAACTGACACTAAATAGACGTGAACATGAACCAAGGATCGTGAACATAGGAAGGGAGGAAGGCAATAGTAGCGGGGAAGACTCTTCCTCGTTACTGTTGCCTTGCTCCCTTCCTCCCTCCTTGCCTGACCTTTTCTCCTGTCTCCTCTCACTCATTCTTGCATACATCACCTCGTCATCTGACCTCCCCTTTCTGCTAATTCCGCTGATCACAATACTTGCCTTCCTCCTCACCATTCTATTTCTTACCCCCTTTTCACTCCCTGCCTCCCCCTCACATACTCCCCCAAAACTCATCCATGGCCCCTACTCCTCTACTACGACACTTCTCTTCCCCACATCCTACCTTCCTTCTCCACTCCATCCCCATTCCTTTCCCCTCCCCTCCCCATTCTTTCCCCATCCCCTCCACTCCTCCCCCATCCTCCCTCCACTCCTCCCCCATCCCCTCTCCACTCGTCCCTCCTCTCCTCTCCACTCCTTCCTCATCCCCTCTCCACCCCTCCTTCTTCCCCTCTCCACTATCCTCCATCCCCTCTCCACTCCTTCCCTGTCCCCTCTCCACTTCAGCCCAATCCCCTCTCCATTCCTCCATCCCTTCTCCACCTCCATTCCACTCCATCCCCATTCCCTCTCTACTGTTTCCCCTTTCCTCTTCCCTTTGTCTCTACTCCTTCCCTCTCCCCTCTACTCCTTCCCCCTCCTCTCTTCATTCCTTCTCCCTGCCCTCTCCACATCTCCAATTCATCTCCACTCCTTCCCCCTCCCCTCCCTCCACCCTGTAGGAGAGCCCCAAGGGAGGTCCACTCAATCTTAGGTCTCACCAGGTCGGATTAGTTAATTAATGAGGTTCCTGCCCTTACCCCCCACCCCATCTCCCATCCCTCCCTCTTCCCCCCCCTCTCCTTTTCCCCTCCTTTCTCCCCTCACTCCCTCCTCTCTCCCCCTTCTTTTCTTCCCTCGCTTCCTCTTCCATCTTTGCTTCCCTTGCTCCCTCCTCCCTCCCTCGTTCCTTGATCCTCTCGCTTCCCTCTCCTTCTCTTCCTCCCTCCCTCCTTCTTCCTTGCTCCTTCCTCTTTTGCCTTCATTTTTCCGAATCCCTGTTTGTTGCTCACTTGCCTCTCCATTTTTTTCCTCCATAATCCGTCTTTTTCCTCAGTTTCTTCACGTTATTAATCCCTCCTTTTATATATATATATATATATATATATATATATGGAGGGGGGGAAGAGGGAAGGGGAGGCCGAGGATGAGATGGAGGGATGGGTTGGAGAGGTATATGATAGAGGGGGGGTGTGAGTTGGGAGCAGGGCAGTGAAATGGCGGGGGACATGGCGACTTGGAGGCAATTTGTTTGTGGCCACCCCAAACGGGATTGAGGCGTCTGGCAATAATATATATATATATATATATATATATATATATATATATATATATATATATATATATATGTACACACATAATACTGTAACTCTCTTTTCCCTGCTTTGCCATCCATATTCCCCCATTTCCCACTTTTTGCTGCCCTTGCCCATCTTTCTTTTTTCTTACATATCCTCTTTCCGCCTTTTTTATCATTCTTTATCCCTCTCTCCCATATGCCTTCAGTATCCCTGTACCTTCCACTCCCCTCCCCTCTTTTTTTTCTTTTTTTTTTAACCTCTGTAATCCCTTGTTTTCCTTTCATCTCATTTGCTTCTTCGCCTCTTGCTTCCTCCTCCCGAACTTTTTTTTTTTAATCCTTCCGTTTTTGTCGTCTGTAATTCTTACTTATTTTACTTTTATTTTCTTCTTTGCCTCATATCTTCCTCCTCCCAAGCCACCCTGTAACCTTTCTTCCTTACTTCCTCTTTCTGTGATACTCTTTTCTTTCCTCGTCCTTGCCATAATTTTCTCTTTTTTTCCTCTCTGCTCTCCTCATCTACTTCTTTACCTATCCTCTCTTCCTTCTCTGCCACCCTAATGCCGTCCTCTCTTTGTCCTTCATTTTGTTTTTCCAATCCCTTTTTGTTCGTTTTTCCCGAATCTTTTGTTTTCCATCCTTTTTCCTTTTCCCTCTCCATCCAGTTCCATTCATTCTTCAGTTACTCTTCCCTCACCCTTTTCTCTATTCTTTATTCCTTCTTTACCCCTTTATATCATGTTTCTCCCATTTGTTCCTCTGCCTCCCTGTCCTTCTTTTCTTTACCAGACCATTGTGTTCGTTTTAGTCTGTCCAGTTCCCTGTTGCTCTTCTTGCCTCACTTCCTGCCTAACGCCTTCAACTTCCTCCATAAAAAAAAAAAAACATTATACAGTACGAGTGTTAAATAGAGAAGGCAGTGTAATAAATATAGACATAACTTACCCATACTATGAAGTCGGTTATTATAGGCGTGTGAATGTAGATAATGATACACATATGTCAAGCTTGTGTATGTATGCTTTTATATATTTATTTATATGTACTTAAAAATGTATGCCTCTGTTGATGCGTCAGCTTCATTAAAAGACTCAACTGTCCCTAGACATTCATGTCTTGAAACTAATTGTGGAGAGAGAGAGAGAGAGAGAGAGAGAGACGGAAGGACGGACGGACTTACTGGTGGATTATATATAGTACAGTAGTCCTGTGAATGAGGGTAACTGCAGAGAAGTGTGTGACTAGCTGTGCCTGCGTTCATCCATCCCTACCCCCTCTCGTAATGACAGTTATGTCTTTCATTAAAGTACCTGCCAGAACCTTGTCGCCTTGAACACGGTAACATTTTTTATTCTTGCTGCCTCCAAGGCTGTTGTGTTCAGCTTAGGAGAGAATATTCAAAGTGCAAGGGTTTGATGTTACCTTCATTAGCCATCTTATTACTTAGACACATTCTTAAGTTGAAAAAAAAAAAAAAAATCATTTGGAAGCACCAAAACTAATAAAAAACTTACGTCATGGTTGTTGTTGTTGTTAACCCCGGTCTGTCTGACCAAGCAGGCCCATCAGCCGCCGACAGGCAACAGCCTTTGCTAGGCCATACCGTGCAGTGAACCTATACTGCCCTGCGGCAGACAGTTCTTCACCACAGCGAGGCGCGTGGAAGTGTGTGGAGGTTTGGTTCCCTGACGGACGATGCATTTGCGTCTCTCCCTCCAGTTAACAGGGCCACCATAGTAGTCCCCACATCACCCCGTTATTCTTTGTGGTTACCACTTACAGTTGTAAATGGTTTCCTGGGTTACAGAAAATCGTTAGGCCTGTCACTCGGTGTAGGGGCACCTGATGTGGAGACAAGAGTAATAAAAGGTGACTGGAAGGATGGTAAAAATAGGAAGAGAGGAGGGCAGATACAAAATAACTGACAAGATGAAGAAAGAAGTAGGCACCGCAGAATAAAGTGTGTGGATGATGGTCGCCACCACCTACCACCATCGTAGTGGGAGTGGAGTGGATATGCATCATCACTTCCCCTAGCCTGGTATCCCACATTATCGCGTCTTCAGTTTGACCTTTTCCACCCTCCTTGACTTTCAGATTAGGCCCCCACTGAGGAGAGAGATGGCCTGCCTGTCCCTTTCACCCGCCCTCTCATTCGCTCTCTCATCCTTCCCCTCATTTCCATTCACACCTCCCATTCCTCATATCCTCTCTCCTAAATTCTCTCTTACCTGTCTTGTCCTACCTATAATATTCCCTCTCTTTGTATATTCCGTCTCACACCTCCAACCTCCTACATCTTATTCCTTTCTCTAGTCCTCTCATCCCTTATATTTCCTCTCACTCTTCTCATCGGTTTCACTGATCTCCCCTCCCATCCTTCCTTACATTCCCACTCGCACTTTGTACGTCTTACCTCTCTCACTCATTCTCACTCCTCTCTACTCTTGTATTCTTTCTCATACCTCTCACCTTTGACACCAACTCTCACTCAGCCTCACCTCTCTCTTCCCCTCCTTATATCCACACACATCTCACCCCTTTCACATCACCATCCTTCTTGCACCTCTCATCTGTCTTATCCCCTCCCTGCCATGGTGTCTTTATTAGTTCAGTGACGCAGCTGAGACAGTTTAACCATGCTTATGGGAGTCCACACGTAGTAAAGGGTCAGAAATCTGGGAAGTGTTTAAAAAAGATGCTAACTACTTTCCAGGATAAATGTCTCCTTAGCATGAAGTTATTACAGATCACGTTGTCTTCTTCTTTTTTTTTTTTCTTTTTTATGTAGTTGTTGTACAAGTAAAGACAGACATATACACAAATGTGAACAAATGATCTTATGCACAGGCTTGGGAGAGATTATCAGTTCAGTCCCTGTTCCATAAACCCGTCAGCACCGTGTTTTATGTTTCGTTCGTCCTACCGCCACATGATTTTGTTCTTACAGACTACCCCTTTTTGTGAAGAACTCAACCCCTTCAGCCCGAGGACTCATTAAAATTTACTCTTGCTGTAACCAAACGAATTTATTCACCGCAGTAGAGCGCCGTGGTAGTGATGCTGCTGATGGACACGTTGTTTATCACTCCAGCTCGATAAGTCGCCACCGATATTAATAAAATGGCATGAAAATATCTTGAGTAACGCGGAAATGACATCATCCTAGTGAAGGGGCTAAATTAATGGCTCAGATAACCGTGTAATGACAAAGATAATGGAACTGTAACATTGACAAAAACAATAACAGTGTATGAGGAAGGATAGAATTATGGGGAGCGACCTTACCCCCCCCCTCCTCAAGCCCATCCCTCCCTCCCTCCATCAAAACCATTTCCCTGTACGTAATCACTATTCAGCAATAACATCCTTGAGTCAACATAGCCATCAATACCACCACAACAGGACCCTATTCTGTCAACAGGCCCAAGGTGACGCAGGAATATCACCCATTTTGCCCTACTGCATAGAGGTCGGAATAGATGGAGATACTGGAGGCGTGGAAGGAGAGGAGTTGGGGGGAATGGAAGGAGGGATTACGGAGGGGATTAAAGGTGGGGAGAGGGAGATTATCGGTGAAGAGGGAGTAGTTTAATCCTTATTACTCCCTGTCTCTCTCATCCTTGGTTGCTTGTCTTGTGGTGTGGGTGTGATCGACGTGTGGTGTTACTTTTTTATTGATTTTGCCTATTCCTTACTCACCGTCTTAGTGTTTATTAGTCTTTAGCTACCATCACTGTTTTCCTCTACTTCCCATCTCTCTTATAATGTAGCTACTTCTGTACGAGATGTCTTTATTAATGTGAATAGAATCGTCGGTGGGTAACAAGAATGAACTTAGGGCGTCACCGTACGAGTGGTCTTTCCATACCGGTAGCTGTGTTAAGACCATGTAGGGATAGCAAGAATAAGATAAAAATGGCGTCATCATATTGCCGGGGCTCATTCTACCTCTTACGTGCACTTTGCTGTCCAGTCCTTTCTTTCTCTTATTCCTCTACTGATTTGCCATGCTTTCTGTCATATCTTCACTCTGCCTTCCATTCTTTCAGCACCAACTCCATCCTCCTTCCTTCTAACCTCTTTCATCTTTCATCCTCTTCATGTCTTCCTCCCATTGCAACTCCGTCTGCTATTAGGCTAATTCTTCAACCTGTTCCCAGTTCCACCGCCCCCCCCCCTCCTTTTTTTTTTTTTTTTTTTTTTTTGCCTTTCCTTTTTACGTTACGTCGATCCTTCCTTCCCATTCCGATTTTTTTTTGTTCTTCTGTCACTTTTGCAAACTTTCCTCCGTTAGTTATCCTACATCTCCTTCTTTCTTCCCCTTCATCTCAACACCTCTTGTTAGTGTTACCTTCTCTGAGTTATTTTTCTTAACTTCATTCTTTCTTTTCTTGCGTCCCTCCTTTCTAACTCCTGTCATTTTCACAAACTTTCTTCAGTTCTGGTCACTTCTTCCTCTTTCTTCCTCATCGTCTCTCTGCAAGATGTATACCTATATTCCATCAGGAATTCGGGTTATTTTAAAAGACTCCTACGACGGCTGGGTACATTATTGGAGGAGGACTGTGCTACACTCTCGTAGTAGTAGTTCTCTCTCTCTCCCTCCTAATTTCGTTGGGAGAGAGGTAAGTGAGCTCAGTTTACCATCACGTTACGTTGGGTTAAGGAATTCTTGGATGTGTACACGCAAAACAGTCTTCTCAGCTTTCTTTTCCTTAGTTTGCAAATTTGTCGACAGGGAACTGTCAACGCCAGTCAGCGTACTTGGGCAGCGCCTGAATCATGAATTCTCAGCAGCAGACATCCGTTCGGTTACTCTGCATATTACATCTCCCTTTCAGCCCAACTTATTGTTTTATTACTTTCACAATCTCACTCTATTTCCTTTCATTACTCCTCCCTACACGTAGTGACGAGGAGCCTACACGTGGTGGCTGGGTTAAACAGCAGCAACAGCAACCTCTCCTGTCCCAACTCTTATCACTTCTACAGCCTTTACTCACTTCCTTTACTTACCTTTCCCTTCTATATTTCCTTTTTCCTTCCTCCTAACCGTATCACTTTTCATCATTCTCCTCTCCCATATCTCTCTCCACGCGTCCATCCATCTTCTTACCTTCTTATCACTTCCGCTACCTCCTTCTTTTCACCTTTTCCTTTTTATCTTCCACCCCCTCTCGCCTTCCTCCCTCCCTCCCTCCAAAGTTCCATCCACCCGTCGATCCATCCACCCGTCCACCCATCCATTTGTTCATTCATTGAACTAGGTATCCATCTTGCCAATCAGTCAGCCAACCAGCCAATCTATCCATGCCTTAGGTCATCCATCCATCCATACAAACAGCCATCCTACTATTTTTCCATTCATCCACCCTTCCACTTACACATCATTCTTCTATCCCTCCTTCTTCCCATGCTACATTTCCACCCTCCCTCTCTTATTAGTTTCGTGCATCAGTTCATTCATTTCATCTTTCATCCATCCATTCTATCCATCGAGTCATTTCATCATCCATCTATCCATCTTTTTATCCATCGATTCATTTATCCATCGATCCATCCATCGATCCATTTATCCATTGATCCATCCATCCTTTTATCCATCCACCGATCCATTTATCCATTGATCCATGCATCCTTTTATCCATCCATCCATCCAATAATCCATCTCTCCATTCATCCTTTTATCCATCCATTCACTTATTCATCCAACCAGTCAACGATATCAATCCACCCACCCTCCTCATACTTCCACACTATCCTTCCTCACCCACACCCATCCTATCTTCTCTATCCACTTTATTCTGTCTTTACCATCCTTTTCCTCTTCTCATACTCTTTCTCATAGTTTTCCCTTTCTCTGCGCTTACCCTCAACTGTCTCACTCTCCTTCCCCTGTAGTTCCCCCTCTATCCTCCTCCTTTCTTCATTCTTCTTCATTTTCCACTTCACCCCTCCACTTCGTCCCCTTGTCTTTTCTCTCTCTTTCTCTTGCCCGCCCATTTACTTTCCTCCAAGCCTTTTCTTTGTTCTTTCCCACCATCGTTCATTACCTTCCCTCCAGTCTTCCCTCTCTTCCATTTTCCCATCCTTCCATTCATCCATCTCTCCCTTACCCCACCCTTCTCTCCCTCTCTCCCCTTTTCCTCCATCCTTCCATCTCTTCCCTCCATGCCTCCAGCCATCCCTTTACCCTGCAGCTTTCCTTTCGTCCTTCTTTCCTTCTCTTTTCCCTTCCATCTCTCTTTCCCATCCCAACCTCTTTTCTCGTTTCTATCCCTCCGGCATTCCCTCCTTCCACCTGTCTTTCTTTTCACTCGTCTCGCCAACCCTCCATCTCTCCAACCTTTGCTCCATCCTTCAAGCCTTTCCTCCATCCGTCCAACCTCCCGACACCCCCCCATCACTCCATCCATCCTTCCTCCTTCCTTCCCTCCATCCCACCTACCCTCTTTCTCTCCCTTCATCCTTCTAACCCTTCGTCCTTCCATCCATCGTTCCAACCTTTCCTCCTTCCCTCCACCCCTCGAACCTTTTCTCCTTCCCACCAACCTTCCCTCTATTCTTTCCTCCATCCCGCCAACCTTTCCTCCTTCCGTCCATCCCTCCAACCATCACTCCTTCACTCCATCCTGCCAATCTTCTCTCCTTCACTCCAACCTTCCCTCCTTCCTTCCATCCCTCCACACTTCCTTCCCTCCATCCTTCACCATATCTCCATCCCTTCCTCCATCCTCCCTCCGTTCATCCCTCCCTGTTACCCTAATCGTGGTCCAGTAATCGATCAGTGTTGCCAATCCTAGCCGATCCTAGCCAGTCACTGCTGCCAACCCGGGCCAAAACCCCCAACAAGCCGGGACGAAGCCTTCTATCCCATTGTGCCGCGGGTGACCAAGGAGGCGAACCTGCGTATCCGTGAAATGGCGAGAGGGAGACGGGGCGCCGAATCCGTCAGTCGGAATAGGAGATAGAGGGATGTATGGATGGGTAGATGGATAGATATATATAGGTACAGAGATAGATAGATTGATAGATGGACAGATGGATGGATAGATAGATAAATAGGTTAGCATGTAATATCTGATTAGTAGACATGTGCAGGGTTGTAGGCTGACAGGTATGCAACTAACAAATGTAATTGTATATGGTAATTGCTCGACAGACAGACAGACGGATATTCTAATCATAAACAGGTAGAGATAGGCAAATATACAAACACTGAAGACGAGACAGAAATTAAATAGAGATACAGTAACTAACTCTGACCGCAGGACCAGACCTCTTTAAAAGGGTGATAGCCAATATTAACTCTTGCCCATGCTGGCGAAGTACAAAAGAAGGCGTGTATAAAATAAGAATAATGTACGTGAAAGTCAGTGTTGTGATGGTTTTCTTCGTGGTTGTCAGAAATTATATATGTCGTTAGTTGTGTTGATAGGGTGCAGCCATTTACAAACATCTGAAGGGACATACTACCACCACCCAATTCAGATGTCCTCCGTGGCCTGGGATACATACCTTAGACGCTTGGAACACATAGGTCAAGAGGCAGACATTGTATTAGCAGTTAACATTTGCTTATATCACGTTAATTTTCTTTTGTGTGTTAATTTTTTCATTCCATATTAGTATTGAAAAGATGTAAGTAGCATTAAAGAGAACACCGAGGCCGAATATACAGAATAAATGGCTAGAGAAGAGGTCCTAAGAAGCATCCCTTACCGAGGAGAATATAACCCTAAGACAGAAAAAGTGACAGGTAAAAAGACAGAAATAAACTGACGGAAAGTAACCAGGGGGAGGAGAGATGAGAGGCAAAAAAAAAGAAAAAGAAGAAAAAAGAAAAAAAGAAGAAGGAAATCTGAAAAAAAGAAAAAAAGCGCAGTCGAGGGTGAAGGCTTGGGTAAAAAATGACAAGTTCGTCCCACCTTGAAATCGGCACAGATCGAAAAATAAGCCGAGGACGAGGTGGTTTGTATCTGAATGAGAGACTGGTGGCAGAGGGAGGGGAAAGGGAGAGGGAGTAAACGATGGGAGATAGTATGGAGAGGGAGAAGGGAGGAGGACGGAAGAGAGACGGGAAAGGGAGATTGGTAGGAGAGGCAGACACAAGGGAGATAGAGGGGGAGGAGCGAGAAGAAAATGATAATGGGGAAAGGGAGAGGGAGTAAACGATGGGAGATAGTATGGAGAGGGAGAAGGGAGGAGGACGGAAGAGAGACGGGAAAGGGAGATTGTTAGGAGAGGCAGACACAAGGGAGATAGACAGGGAGGAGCGAGAAGAAAATGATACTGGGTCGTGGAGGAAGGAGGGGAATGAAGAGAGATTAAAGGAAGGGAGAGTGGATGAAAGGGATAGGAAAACAGAAACAGAGAAGAGGAAGAGAGAAAGGAAAGGGAAGAGGAAGATGGAAGTTAGGAAGAGGAAAGGAAAAAACAGGAATGAGAGAGAGAGAGTAGAAGTGAGGATGGGAGTTTTATGCAGACAAAATGCAGAGAACAAGGACTGAGCACTGGGAACTAAGAGAGATGTAAGATAAGGTCAGGAAGAGAATTATAGCCAGAGAACGAGAGAACTTGATTAAAAGGATAGTTAAACAACGGAAGGAGACAAGGCAATGAAAAACAGAGGTGATATACATAGGGGATAAGAAAACAATATAACAGGAAAAATAAAGAGAGATGTAAATTGGAAGAAAAAGGGTGAACCAGAAATTAAATTTAAAGAAATGTAGTCAAGATCTTCATCTGAACCGAAACTATTATGTACCCATGGGATCAAAAGATCGTGAGTAAAGCGGGGAAGATGCAGTCCCTTTCTTTACCTTACGTACGAGGTGTAATAATACTTGCAACCCAAGTGTTGGACAGAAGGGTCGCCACATCGTTTGCCACTACAAAGTGGGGAAGTTTCCTGACCCCATTCGCTTCTCCTGCCGTCGCCTCTTTCGACACGCAGGGAGAAGTTGGATGGTATTTCTGTCCTTTCCGTAGAGATACCCCAGGGAAAATTAAGAGTTTACCATAAACGAAAGATTTAACTGACAAGAAAAAGCTTGATGAATTTGAGTGGAAGAATGATTGAAATAAAGGTATACGAATAAGAAAATGTTGAAATATTCCTATACCCTCGTTCCTTTCCTCCTGCACCTTCGCTCCCTTATATTTTCAGTTCATCACCTCCTCCTCCTTTCTCTCTCTCACACTTTCCTTCTCTGGTGTCTTATCTCTTACCCCTATATTTCATTCTTCTCTGTCCTTCCTTTCCTTCCAATAAAATCCTTTTTGCAATATTCTCGTTTTTCTTCATATTTTTTCTTGCCCTTTGCCTTCCTCTTTCCTTTTTCTTTTTGTTTACTCATATTTTTCTTTCACGTTTCCTTCCCCATTTCTTCCTCGTTGTCTTTTACCCATCTCTACCTCTCTCTACATATTTTTTTTTACACACTACTCTCTTTTTTCGGTTTCTCTTCCTCTGCTTTTCCCTCTCACATATCCACACTCATTTGTTATTCCAGTAATATCCTTTTGCCTCGTCTTCATTCTTCCAATTACTCTACTGTCTTCTTCCTCTCTTCATCCTCTCAGTTTCTCTTTCTCGAACACATCTTACCCTCTTTCCACTTTTTTTTCCCATTTCCCCTCCCCCCCTTGTTACCTTTCCTTATCCTCTCATTTATTCTACTCTACTCATCATCTCTTCATCCTTCTTCTCCAATTTTTTCATACCTTTTACCATCACACTTGCACACACTTACAAGCCTCTCCTGCCCCCCTTCTCCTCCCTCCTCTCATAATACCACTTTTTCTGCTCCCCTCTTCCTCCCCCCATCTCATTTTCTCTTACCCTTCATTTACTGCTTCCTTTCTCCCTTATTCCTATCCTATCCCCCACTTTCCAACACCCCTTCACATTCTATCTCGTCCTCCTCTTATCTCACCCCCACCCCCTCCCCCACCCCTCCCCCTCCACCCTCACATATGCAAATTCACTCACCCCTGCAAGAGATAAGAGGAAGGGAGGGGATGTGGGGGAGGGGGAGAAAATGGGGGAGGTATAAGCTTGGGGGACAGGAAGTATTAGTAAATGGTGGCAGTAATGCAAAAGGAGGGAATTTTTATAACAATGTTGTTAGACTAGGAAACAGAAATTATTATGTATAAGAGAAGGTATGTAAACTTTGTACATTATTAGTTTTAATCCTCCTCCTCCTCCTCCATCTTCTTCTTCTTCTTTTTCTTCTTTTTCTTCTTCGTTTCTTTACCATTCCGCACAGGCCCAACACAAGGGGTGTATAGTTTTGTTTTTCTTTCTGCCAACAAACGATTTTTTTTCTCTCAACTGGGAAGGACCTCTAAGAGTGAAGGGTAAACTGTAGGCTGTATCTGACCCGTCTGGATCAGTAAATCTCTCCTAAGCTGAATAAAATCGTCAGGATGTAGAAGGATAAAACAGAAAAACATTTCATCGAACTGAATGGATTAGAGACCAGAGAGGCATGAGAAGAATATAAACGGCAAATACAGGGTGAACCGCAATTTTTTAAAAAGTAATTTCAGGAGATTATTCTATAGCTGTATCTAAGCAAAATAATAAATAAATAAAAAAATAAAAAAAGCTCCTTCAACACAGGTCGTTTTCAACCTCTACGAAGCTATTATTGGTGACCTTATGGATTTAAAATTTGGGAGACCATTTTTTCCTTTGAGGTCATAAGTAATTCTAGTTCCGTAATGCCTGAGAATTGAACTCGTATTAATTTTATTATATTTATTTTTAAGGCACAGTTACCCGGGCCTTAAATAATCCCCCGAAGTGTCCAGAAAAAATCTCTCAGGCCACCCAATAAAATTTTTCTCTATTTATTTCAATGGATAATTTTTGGTCTGTATTTTCCGCTTCGCCCAGTGCCTGCATGTGAAATATAGCATGGGAGGAGCTTAAGTTTTTCCTCCCTTTTTTATTTTTTTTTCCCTCTCGCATTGGTTAATTCAGAGTGTTGCTTGTAGGCGGGGTAAAGCTTCCACGTAGGCCATTCATGAAGTACGGAGAATTTGCGTTTTTTTTTTTTTTCTTTTTCAGTCCATAAACCGGCGTGGGTTTGGTGGAGAATATAGCGATTTGCTATTATTATCTGCTTGAGTTTGTGTTCGCAGCTTATCTTTTTTTTTTTTTTTTTTTTTTTTCAAACTTGTTCGCAATTAGTTCTGCCAACCACTGTTAATATGAAGGTGGACCATAATAATAATAATAATAATAATTAGTTTGAAGGTGGGCCATAACATTGGAAGAAGTAGTAGTAGCAGTAGTAGTAGTAGTAGTACAGTAGTAGTAGTAGTAGCAAAAATAATAATAATAATGATAATAATAATAATAATAATAATAATAATAATAAGATGATGATGATGATGATGATGATGATGATGATGATGAGAGAGAGAGAGAGAGAGAGAGAGAGAGAGAGAATTATCTTTCCAGACAAATGAGTATGTTGTCGGCATTTCTACCCAAATTTGGATGAAATATGAGAATTTTCAGGACGCAGGATTACGAGGTGGATGAATATCGGGTGAAAATGAGCGACAGTGGTGGATGAAGAAGAGTGACAGTGAGATGAAGAAGAGTGACAGTGTAGGATAAAGACGAGTGACAGTATAATAGTAGATTAAGAGTTGCACTACAGGATGAAGATGAGTGAATGGATGAATGAAAAAGTGAAAGATGTGGATGACTAAAAGTGAGCAAGGTGGATGAAAGGATGAAGCATGACGAGTTAGGAAGAGTGGCAGTATAGGCTGAAGAAGAGTGAATGGATGAATGAAAAGATGGAAGTGGTGGATGTGTAAGTGATAAAGGTGGATGAAAGGATGAAGAATAACGAGTACAAAAACGAGAGAATGAAGAAGAGTGACAGTATAGAATGAAGAAGAATGAGGGGGTGATTGAAAGATGAGAATGCTGGGCGAAGAAGAGTGAGAAGGAAGGAATAAAAGATGAGGAATGACGGATGCGAAAAAAATAAATGGGAGTGGAGGATGAAGGGATGAAGATACTGGGTGAAGAGTGAAAACAAATGATAAAAGAGATTGAGAATGATCACTGATGAAGAATGAAGGTATTGGATGAAGGGATTGGGAATGGTGAATGAATAACAGTGATTGAGAGATGTTGGAGGAATTGAATATAGTGAATGAAAAATGAGGTTGGAAATAAATGGACCGAAAACTGTCGATAAAGAAGACAAAAAAAGGAAAGGATGAAGGATGTTAAATGAAGAATAATGAAAAAGAAGGATGAGGGATGTTTGATGAATAATGAAAAAGAAGGATGAAGAATGAATAACGTTGCATGAAGAATTGTGAAAAGAGAGGATGAAGGATTATGGAATGACTGATGGGAAAAAAAGGTAAGAGGGGAGGTTGAAAGGAGGGGAATGTTAGATGAAGAGTGACATTACTTTATGAAAAATGTGAATGCTGGATGAGAGAGAGAGAGAGAGAGAGAGAGAGAATAGATTGAGATGCGAGGAAAGAAAGAAAGAAGGAGAGTGGGAGAACTAGTAATATATTTCCAACCCAATAATATTCCCATCTTTCAGTGAACCCAGCCCTCCTTCTCGCATCCCTCTTCCCTTTCCATCATAGTTATCAGTCTTCCTCGCCCAATATTCCTTTCTTCATTCTTGTATTCCTCTTATTCTTTCTTTCTCATTCCTGGCCACAGCTTCAGTTCTGTTTATTTTAGCACAATCCTTCCTTTACTCTTTTCTGTTTGTCTCCGGCTGTCTTTCTTCCGTTTCTACATTTACTCCTCCCCTCCTTTCGGCTTTGTTCACTCCCCCTTCTGTCCTTCTCTCCCTCTTTTATCGTCTTCTCTTCACTCTTCCCTCCTCTTCATCCTCCTCCTCCTTCGCCTCTTTCGCCTAGCTACTTTCCCTCTCTCCCTCCCTCTCTTCATTCTCGGCTGTCTTCACATATGCAGATTCACACAGCTCGTTAAAGAGAGAGAGAGAGAGAGAGAGAGAGAGAGAGAGAGAGAGAGAGAGAGAGAGAGGTATCGAGCCTCCATAGATATTGCATCTGCAGAATTCAGAATCATTCAGAAAACTTCAGCAGAAAATAATGAGAGAGAGAGAGAGACGGACAGACAGAGAGAGAGACAGACAGACAGACAGAGACAGACAGACAGAGACAGAGACAGACAGACACAGACAGAACAGATGGGAAGATGAGTACAAACAGCACTAGGAGAAAAAAAAAAACTAAGAGAAAACAGGAGAATACATAAATACAGAGGAGTACAGAGAGAGGGATAAAAAAATGATGAAGAGAAACAGTGCAGGGCAAGAGCTGTAAAGAGGTGGAGAGGAGAAGAAGAGAAGTAAGAAAGAAGAGGAACAGAAAGGAGGGGAAGTAAAGAGGAAGGAGAACAGAGAGGAAGGGGAATGAAGGGGAAGAGGAGTAAAGAGGAAGAGAGAGGAAGGCACGGATGTTCCAACGACTCTGTTTACCCTCCACTCCTCTCCTCTCTCTCTTCCTCTCTATTCACCCTTATATTCGTGTTTTTCGAGGTCTCTCTCTCTCTCTCTCTCTCTCTCTCTCTCTCTCGAGGGTTGTGAGAGGCAGACCGAAAAAAACCTGGGACGAGGTCAGAGGGTGACCTCAAGGGTAAGGGACAGAATAGGGAGGCTGCCAGAGATGGAGCAGCATGGAGAGCCGCCATAAGGTGACCATGGCCGACGCATGCAAGCATGTTGGAGCCTTTATAAACGATACAATACGATACTACGCTGTCTTTGATCTTACTGATTGTTGTTTTTCCCTTCTTTGCCTTTTTTATGCTTGATTTTGCTATTATCTTGTCATGTTCATGTTTGTCTCCTTTTTTCCCGATCTTGTTTATTGTTCCATGTATTTTAGATAATGATGTTGTTAATGCTGATGCTGATACTGTATCTGTAGTGAGCAAGAAGGTAAACTGTTAGGGTTTGATATCAGACATCCCTGTCCCTGTGTTGTCATTCCATCTCCATTTGTAATGGGTTAGAATTATAATTTGATCCAGTGAAATCTGGCAAGCGAAGGTTGTAGAATTACCAATTGTTATGTAGAGTAGGGAACAAAAGCTTGCCTAATATTCACTTCTTTCACTTTGCTGGTGATGGTCCTTCCCGGATGGCATCATTTCCGTGTAATACAGGCATCCCCCACTTCCCTGTCATGGTCAGGGATGATGATGGACTATAGGAGAAGGCAGCTTCCGCCTACAGTTCGCCAAGTTCACATTCACATGAGTCTGTGGCTGCAAAAGCAACAGCAGTTATCTTTCACAGAGCTAAGAAAGACGATATAAACATCAACAATCTTTCACAGAGCTAAGAAAAACTTGATATGTTTGTTTGTTCATAAGAAGTTCATTATCATATTTTGTGTTGGAGAGAAGAGTGACGAGTCTGTCCTTGGTGTGAAGTAGACATAAAAAGATATGCGGAAAAAGATATGCAGACTTGTGTTCATGGCTGTACAGTTGCAGTAACAGACAGCCCCATATTGCCCTCATGCAAAGGGATCCGAGGCTAGACTACCGTAGCCTAGAATATGTAGGGGTAGGTAACTGGCACACGCCTCCGGTGGCATTACATGAACGAAAAACTAACAGCCGACTTATGAGGACTGGAACCTGCACAACACTGGATTGTATGGCAATGTCTTAAAATCTTTGCAGTCCTCTTCTTACTTTTTTCGATTTTTTTTGTTTCCCTTATGTCTGTTCCGGATCACAATCGGCGCCTTTTTGTCACTTCTCTTTACAAAGTTTAGACGCTTTTTCCTGGTCAGGAGGTGTTACATATAGCCTTCGATAACCCCTTCAGTACGGAAGCTCTCATCCAAGCTGAATAAAATCGTCTAGTTGTAGCAAGAATCAAACGAAATGTTGTCTTAGTAGGTGGATTACTCTCAGATTTTTTTCCATCATGTTGCATACCCCAGTTTTTATTCACGTTACATTTTCTTTGTCCTTTATTTTCATCACAGTTCCTGCTATTCCTTCGTCTTCCCTCGACCACCGTGTTTTCCTTCTCCACCTCGTCCATTTCTTCACATTTACTCCTTCCATCTCCACCTTCTTTTCCTTCTCCACCATCATTTTCCTTCTCCAGCTCCTTATTTTCTTTTTCCACCTTCTCCTTTTGCCTCTCCACTTTCGTTTCCATCTTTTTCCCATCAACCTTCCCCTTATCCTTCTTCATCTTCTTTTCCGTTTACACCTTCTCCACTTCCATCTACACTTTCTTTCTGCATCTCTCTCTCTCTCTCTCTCTCTCTCTCTCTCTCTCTCTCTCTTTACTTTTCCTTCTCCACTTCATACTTTTCGTTCTTCATTTCCCCCTTTTCCCCTCTCCACCCTCTTCTCTTTCACTTTGTTTTCCTCCTCCTCCTCCTCCTCCTCCTCCTCAGTCAGCCCCGCCCCCCTCATCTTTATCTTCTCCCTTTTACCCTCTTCCTCCCATCGCCATGCTAATTCTCCTTCCTTCCTCCTCCTTTCATCTTCCACTTTCTTTCCTCTTTTTCCTCTCTTTCTGTCTCTCCTCTCTTTTGCTTCTTGTGGGATCCCTCTATTTTCTACTCTCATCTCATTTTGTGGCTGTCCCATTATACTTTTTTTTTTTCATGTTTTTTCATTTTTCCACAATCCTTTTCTGTCGTTTTTTCCCACGGTTTCTATCTATCCTTTTTCCCTGTTATTTTACTTTCTGTGATCTTGACATTTATCTTTTGCTCCATGTACCATTTATTCTCTCTCTCTCTCTCTCTCTCTTTCAGCTCCTAATTCACCTAACCTTCTCCCCCCACGTCCACCCTCTTTCTCATATCCTACTCTCCCTCCCCTTTTCTCCAGCTCTTACTCTTTCCTCTCTTCCTCCCTAAGTCTCTCTCCTCCTTCCTCTCCTCCATCGTTTTCTTCTCTCTCTCTCTCTCTCTCTCTCTCTCTCTCTCTCTCTCTCTCTTTCTCTCTCTCTCTATTTATATATATATATATATATATATATATATATATATATATATATATATATATATATATATATATATATATATATATATATATCATTCATTCACTCTTTCCTTCTGTGCTTTCTTCCTTCCTTCCCTCAGTCCTTCCATCTGTTTCCGTCTTTCCCTCCTTACTTTATTCCTTTATCTCGAGTACATAAAGAGGAGGGGAAGATGGAGAAGTGGAGGTCGTAAGAAATGAGAATATAGGGGGAGGCGTGAGTCTGCAAGAGGTGGAAGAGTTTATATGAGGTGAGTATAGTGTGGGTAGTGAAGAGTAAGTGAAGCTTTGGTGGAGGTGGTGACTGCTAAGTGAAGCTGGGGTCTTGAGAGGTGAGACGGTGAGGGTCGTGAGGTGCGAGTGGGATGCAGGTCGTGAAAGGTGAGGGGGGGCTGAGTTTGAGGGGATGTGGGTCGTGAGAGGTGAGAGAGTGGAGATTGTGAGGGGGTGAGGGGTAGACGTTATTAGAGAAGAGGTGGTGAGGTCGTGAGAGGAGAGGGGGTCGTGGTCATGAGAGGTGAATGAGATGAGGAGTCGTGAGAGGTCAGGGGGTAGGAGGTAAGGATATGGAGAGGAGGGAGTCGTAAGATGTAAGAGCTGAGAGTGGAGGAGAGGGGTCGTGCCAGGGGCGAGGACAGGTCATAAACTAGCCTAAGGTTGGTATGCCCTGGCTTTGTCATCCTTTCTCTCTCACACTGTCCTACACTCTCCCTTGCTTCCTTGGCTTTTCCTTTCGCCGTTTGTTGGAGTAAGTGTGCTTCTTTATTATTTGTGAGCCTGTGTCTGTCTTTTGTTTATTTGTGTCTGTCTATATATTTTTCTGCCTATCAATCTGTATGTTTTTATTTCTGTCTTTCTATCCATCCATCCATCCATCCATCCCCTTGACCGTCTGTTTATCTGTACCTTTCCATTGACAGTGATTACTTATCTATATTTGTCTTTCTCTCCAATAGTACATACGCCATGTACACATATCTTTATTTCTGACACCCTGTCCTCTCATCAGATATGTTTTCCGTACATTTCCACACAAAAGTTTGAACAGAGGTGATCAGGTGTTAAAGAGGAAGAGAAGTGCGATGCTTATAGAAGTAAAAGGAGAGAAAGAAATAACACCGGGATAGGGTAGACACTGATAAAAAGGTAAACCAAATGTTTTGTAAGGATGGGAGAAAGAAAAAGTGAACAAAGTGGCTGTAAAGAGATGATAGATATGATTGATACTGAGGTAGCAGATAGGGAAGAATATATGAGGTGGAGAGGGAGTATTAACCAGTGTTGTATCTGAGCTGTGGGTGAAATTTATGATACCATTGCTGTTGATGGCAGGAACGGTAGGGAGGAGAATCCTAGCATGGATGGTATATGTGGTGAAATGTTTACGTGTAAGAGAAAATTTAGTTTTAGATCGGTTGCTTAAAGTTTGAAGGATTGCACAAATGCAGGGAGTTAAAGATGACTGATGCAACTGTATCGTTATACCAGGGGAGGAGTTATGAAAGAAAGTGAGAAAGTTGTAATCATATAAATAATGTACAGTTTGTGGGACAAGTGTAAGGCTGAAGAGTAATTGATAGAGTAAAATAATGAGCTTAAAGAGAGTCTCCTTGAGGACATGATTGACTTACTGAGTGGAGAGGGTAAGGTCAGAGATTTTCCTCAAGGTAGTGGTTCAAGGTTACTTTGGTACATATAAAAATGGCAGAACGTACGATTTATTGCGACAAAGATGATTTTTTTTGCAGTTCATATGCAGTTACCTAGAGAGGTTGTAGAGAAATGAGTAGGGTCGCAGTGGAATTGAAGCAATCGTAAGAATATTACCAGGAGGAAAATGCCGAGAATGTTTGGACGTGAAATGAATTCACAATAAAAGGCTAAAAAAAACAACTGTATATAATCCAAGTTGTTAGGAGAATTAGGGGACGAAAATGCGAATGATGTGCAAGGAAGGAGAGAGCATGAGGGATGGCGGCTTGAGTGACAGAAGGAAATGGAGATAAATGGCGATGGAGCCTTGGAGATGTTTTTCTCTGATCATCTTGGATGAAGTCTGTGATTTGTTGTCTGTCAGTAGAGGCGAAAATTTACTACAGATGCCCTTTACTTACCTGCCTTTGATCAGCACTCTGTATCTCGCTGTCAATCTCTGTCTTGCTGTCAGCTTGTGTCAGTATCAGCATCTCCGGTATACTAATCCGTATATATATATATATCTGTCTTACTTTCGGTATCTCCCCAGTTTCGCAGTCGGTATCTCTCTATATCGTTGTCGTTCTTTCTTTATCTTCGAGTTTTCTTCGTTTCTGTTATTCGTAAGCGTCAGGATAGGACAGTTCATCATTCAGGTCACATACCACCCTGGCGTCTGTGATAAATTGATTGTGATGGTTGTTCATAGGTAATATTTTAGCTGTGTTACTTTACCACAGTCTTACCTGTTTCTCTGGTAATGTTACAGTTTCGTTGCCTCTGCATTAGTCCGATAGTTTTCATTTTTTTGTAGATTTTTTTTTTTTTTTTTCCAGTATTTCCATTCCTTTTTTGGTCCGTGTTGGCACAATCCTTTTTTTTTTTTTTTTTTCTCATCTTGTTTATTTTCGTAACCAGGCGTTTTGTGTGTTTGGTCTCTCTGTTGCACACGTCTTTCTTAACGAATGTGTTTGTTTGTGTGTGTGTGAATACCTGTCCGTCTGTCACTATAAATCTTGCCTTTCTTTCTCACTCTCTCACAGGTACGAGTATATAGCTTTCTCAGTGTATTTTCGCTTGACTCTCGTTTCCTTTTTAATCGTGCTTTTACCTCCTCTCTCTTTCTCTTTCATTCGCTTCCTGTTTTCCCTCTTTCCGTTTCCTTTTCCTATCGCTGCCTATTTTCCCATCTTTTGTTTTCTTTTTCCCTTCTTAGCATGTTTTTCTTTGTCTCCCTTCATGTCTCTTCATTTATTTATTTATTTTTTTTTTCATTTGTCAGTTTGTTTTCCCTTCCCACTCGTAGTCTAATTAATCGTTGCTTACTTCTGTCATTCACTTCCTTTTTTCCCGTCCTTTTCTTTTGCCTTCTTCCTCCCCCCCCTCTTTATTTATTTGCTTTTTCCTTTCTCCATCTTTCTCGTTTCATCCTATGTTTTCCATTTCTCCATCCTTCCTTCTGTCTTTTCTTTCCTTGTGTGCATTTCATCCTTTCTCTTTTTTACGTGGTACATTTTTTTTCTCCTCTCTTTTCCATTTTAATTCTCCTCTTTACATCTCGTACACCTTCCTTATTTTCCTCCCTTCCTTTCCACTAATTATTCCCTTCCTTTCTTTCTCTTTAGCTTCTCCACATTTTCCTCCACCTTCCCTTTTTCTCCACCCACTCCTTTACCTCAGCTAGTTCCTCTCTCCATTGTTTCCTTTCTCCTCCTCCACCTTCTGTCTTCTCTTTCCCATCTCCATTCCCTTCTTCGCTTCTCCAAGTCCTTCCCTCCTTTCCTCCTTCCTTCACTCCTTCCTCTCCTTGCTTCCTACCTCCCTCCTCTTATTATTTCCTTCCTCTCTCTCTGTCCTTCACTCCTCCTCCTTTCCTCCATTCTCCCTCCACCATCTCTCTTATCCCTGTCTCTCACATACATAAATTTCCCTCACTCACACCCACACATTTAACCTCCCTCCTCTCCTTTCCCTTCCCCTCTCCTCCCTACCTCTCTCTTCTTCTTCTCTCTCCCTCTTCTCTGTTCTCTTATCCTTCTCCCCTCCTATCTTTTTTTCATCTCTTTTCTTCTTCTCTTCTTTATCCCTCTTCTCAGCATCCTCCCTTCTCAACCACTTTTCCTTTTCTTTTCTCCTTCCTTTCTATTTATCTATCTATTGCCAGACGCCTCAATCCCGTACGGGGTGTCCACAAACAAATCGCCTCCACGTCACCCTGTCCCCCGCCATTTCACTGCCCTTCTCCCAACTCACACCCTCCTCTCTCATATACCTCTCCACCCCATCCCTCCATTTCATCCTCGGCCTCCTTCCTTTCACTCCTTCTTATTCTTTTCTTCTTCTCTCATTTCCTTTCTTCTTATTTATTACTCTCTCCCATTTTACCCCATCCATTCTCATCCTCTCCCATTTTTTTCTTATCTTTTTTTCCCCTTTTCTTCTCCTCCTCCCCTCTCTCGCTTCCCTTCATTTCCGCCCACTCCAAATCTCATCTATCTTTTTCTCCATTCCCTTCCTTCTCCATTTTCTCCTCGTGTTCTTCTTCCTTCCTCTTCTCCGCAGCTGTCTCTCCTTCTCTAATGCCCTCTTCCCCCCCCCTCTCTCTCTCTCTCTCTCTCTCTTTCCCCCTTCTCTGTTTCCTCCTTATCTGCTTTTTTTTTTTTGTGCCGTTTGTGGAGAGCGAGAGACTGACAAGGAGAGTGTATGTGAGTGAGGTAGGGGGGGGGAGGCCAAGGATGAGATGGAGGGATGGAGTGGAGACGTATTTGAGAGAGGGAGGTGTGAACTGGGAGCTGGGCAGTGAAATGGTGGGGGACGGGACGACATGGAGGCGATTTGTTTGTGGCCACCCTTTACGGGATTAAGGCGTCTGGCAATAGAGAGATAGATAGATAGATTTTTTTATCTCCTTTCTCCCACTCTCCCGTACTTTCTCTTCCCTTCACATCCTATCCTCTCGCCCTTCTCCTCTACTCTCTTTATTCTCATTTCCACTTTTTTCTCTCTTTTCTGGTCGTCTCTTTCCATCTCTTTTTGTCTTTTCCTTTTTCTTTTTTTTTCTTTGCTTCGTTTTCCAATTCCTTCTCTCTTTCTCTTCTACTCTCCATTTTCCTTGTCTCATTCCTTCCTCCTCCCCCTTTCTCCTTTTCTCTTCTCCCCTAAACCCTTCATCACTGTGGTAACTCCTCACTTACCCGTTCCCATCTTCTTCTGATCTCTTCGCTGATAATTTTTCCTTTCATATTCTTCCTTTCTTCCCTTGTCTTCTTTTCCCTCTTTCTTTTCTTTCTTTTCCTCCTTTCGTTTGCTCTCCCTCCCCCTCTTCTCTTTTCGTCGGTCCCTCCCCTCTTCAGTTCTGCTTCTCCTTTCTTTTTTCTTTTAGTTTCTGTTTTGCCTTCTTTATTTTTTTTTTCTCTCCCCCATTCTCATGTTTTCTTCTTTCATCTTTCTTTTCCTTTTTATTCTTTTCACTCTTCCTCTCCTCGCCTCTTCCTCTCTTTTCTCTTCTCTTCACCTAGCCGTACCGTCTTTCTTTTCTTTTCCTTGCGTCTTATCGATTCTCCATGCCCCTCTTCTTTCACCAGTCCTCTCTCTCTCTCTCTCTCTCTCTCTCTCTCTTTCGCCTTTTCCTTTATTCTCCATATTATTCCTCTTTTCTCGTATCTGCATCCTCTACCCTTCCTTCTATACCAAATCATTGAATATTCTCTCCTCCTACCATTTCTACTCTGCCATTACTCTCCTGTTTCTCCTCTACCATTCTTCCTCTATCCTTCCTCCTCCTTCATTTTTCCCCATAATTTTTTCCACCAATATTTTCCCCCCACTGTTTCTCCCCTGCCATTTATCCTTTTCCATCCCTCCCTTACCATTTCTCCAGTACCTTTTCTCCCCCTACCATTTCCCCTTTCATTCCTCCCAGTTCATTTCTTTCCATCACGCCTTTACTTCTGTTCTCGTCACTTTTTATTTCTCTCTTCTTTTCACTTTATCCCTCTCTTTCACCTCCTCTCCATTTTTCCACATGCTTGTTTACCTTCACTTCTCGTCTTCGTTATCTCCTTCCCTTTCCCATCATCCATGACCCTCATCTCTTCCGCTTACTCTCGCTTATTTCCTTTCCTTTATTTTCTTCAACTTTCCCTTCCTTTCCGCCCTCTTACTTGTCTCTTCTTCCATTCGGTTATTCCCTATTCTTTTTTACTTTCCTTCCGCATATTCAGTATATTCCCCATGCCTTCCTTTCAACATTCCCTTTCTTTTCTCTCCGCCCAGTCTCGTCTCTTCCCCTTTTCTTCCCCTTTTTTCCATCACCCCTTTCAGATTTCTTATTCTTTCTCGTTACTTCTTCTATTTCTCTATTTCAGTATCTTCCCCTCCCTGCTTTCTACTGCCGTCTATTCCCTTCCCTTTCTCACTTTCACTTTCCTTTCCTTTCCATTGTTGCTCCGTTCCTTACACTTTCCACTCCCATCTCATAATCTCATCCACATATTAGTCTTCCTTGCTCTCCTTTCCTCATCTCTTCATACCTTTCGGCCTCACCCTTCCCTATCCCTCTTCTTCCTTTCATCTACTCTTTCTCTCCTCTTCCCCTCGACAAAACTACCTCGTACTGGCGTCCGTAGTCCATCCTTCCTATCTCACCCCCTCTTTCCTCAGCTCTTTCCACGCCCTTCCTCATTTCTCCGCTTTCTTTCCTGTCTTCTCTCCGTTTCTTCTTTCCACGCCCTCTCTCCACTTTCTTTCCTGTCCTCTCTTCCTTTCTTCTTACCACGCCCATCCCCACCTTTCGTCTTGCTCTTCCTCTCCTCTCCTCTCCTCTCCCTTTCTCTTCTCTTCTCTTCTCTTCTCTTCTCTTCTCTCCTCTCCTCTCCTCTACTCTACTCTATCCCTACTTTCTTACCAGATCCTCCCCACCCCTCCTTTTCTCTCGCCCTTTCTTCTCCTCGTCGCAGCAACCAAGCATCAAACACACATTTCCCTTGTTTCTCCATGCAGTACAGTACCTTACCCTGAGAGCATATGGGAACCCCACCCCTGCTTTTCTTTTATCCTCTCCCCTCCCCACCTTCCTCTTCACCTCTGCTTCTTACAGTTACAATATACACGGTAATCATTTCACTACCAGAAGTCTGTTGTAAGCTAAGTACAGTATATATATATTCATCTGGCGGTATCAGGAATAATAAGACAATAAGGTACTGAAGAGGTTTGCAAGATTGTTTTTAATCCACTCGCCTTTACATATCTTTTGCCTTGCGTGAATGAAATCTTTATCGCTTGTCGTGACTCTCTCCACTCACCCCCGGCCTGAGACTACTATTCCTCAATCTGTATAACTTCCCCCAGCCTAACCTTCCTCTTCCTTTGAAAGAACACTTCCTTGCCATGGCGAAGAAGTTTGTGTATATAGTGTCCAGTGGATCTGTATTAGTCAGATGCAACCATATTGAGCAGGTTCACTGTTGGGGCTCAGACAAAAAGTGTTCCCCTCGTAATAAGCTGATTAATTGACCCAGAAAAGTACCAGCTCTAACCTCAGTGAAAGCCTTCATCAGTCCAACCTAGTTACCTTCCCTACCACTTCCTGTCACAACCTACGTTTAATAATTCTCACAACCTCTCCGTCCTTTTCTGCCTGTCATAATCCTTGTTCCTGCTCCCTATACGTTGTGATTTTTCCTTATCATCACATTCAAATTCTTCACCTTCAAACCATCCCTACCTTCCAATTGCACTTCCCCTCGTTCTCCCTTTCCATTTTCTTCTAATACTCAGCCTCCATTCCACGCACAGTCGCATCCACCCGCTCCTTCATTCCTACACCGTCCACATTCACAGTTCATTCCTACCCTCCCACAACCCCAAATACAAGTATACTGCAGTAGCCTTAGCTACTCGTCTTCCTATCCTTCCTTCCATCTCACACAGTACTGAACACGTCAGTCAGTTGTGAATGTGATGCTGTTGATTTTTTCATATATTAAATGAAGCAGATAGCAGATTTAGTTTTACTGGGCTGTCAGTTAAAGATTGCTTGCTCATATTCTTCCTGTTTTTCGGTACGGTTCATGGCCGAAAGGTTTGGAGGGTGAGGTAGAGAACATTTTGCTGTTTTATTTATTTTTTCGTTTTGTTTTATCTCTGTTGCCGGTGAATAATTTTCCTGTTATTATTAACTCCGGATTATTTTTTGGGGCTCAAGGTCTGCATGGCCTGTCAGTATATCCCTGTGTAGCACAAAACTTATCCCAACCTGTGCTGCAGCGTAGCCTGTCCGCCCTCTGCCTTCCCTTCCCTCCCACCTCCACCCACACACAAAACTCATCTTTATCCCCTCCTCCCTTCCACAAGATAATCCTCAGCTCAGCTTCTTATAACCCACACACTAATCCTCACCTTATCATATCCCTCCCTTTCCCTACCCCTCCTTTTCCCTTCTCAACTATGGTCAGTTCACTATAATATTGCCTAAAAAAGCCGTCTTTCAACCTTTAATACAGGATTGTTACGAGAGATTACCCTCCTATTATGATACTAGTCACAAGAAATGCAATTTAATGGACATAGTATCAAAGCATTGTCTTACTGTCACAGAGCTACAGGAGAGAAGCAACGAAAGGACGATTATCCCTTCCAACTTAAAGCAAACAAACTATACCCATTCTCCCATCACTCTTCACCCCCACACAATAATCTTCAGTCCCTCCTTTCCATTCCACTCCATCCCATCTTTTCCATCCCCTCCTCATCCCCCCCCCCACCCCCGCCTCTAAATTTGGGTGGTGTGTGCAAAATGTTGGGTGTGTAAATTTGAGGTGGGTGGGTTGCTTCCTGCCCCCACCGGAAGCCCTCGAGTTGTGGCCCGGGGTTAGGAGAGAGAGAGAGAGAGGGAGGGTGGGGTGGGGGGAGGGCAAAGTAGGAAGCTAGTGAGAAAAGATATAGTAGAGAGATGGGCAAGGAAAGGAGAGCATGGGATGGGTATACGAGGAAACAGGAAGGGAACTGTGACGTTTTATTGAGAGGTAATGGACACTTGGGATGGTAGGAGAAAGTGTTATTAGGGGATGGAATGACTTGGAAGGAGTTCGTTAGAAGTAGGAGGGATGAAAGGAGGTAAAGGGTAAGGACTTGTTAAGTTGGAAAATGGAAGGATATGACTTAGGAGAGTGAAACGCAGACGAGAGGGAGGGAGGGATGGGATCCACTGTTTGGGAAGGATAGATGGTAGCGACCAAGAAACATAGATGAAGTATAAAGGAATATATAGGATAGTAGGGAAAATGTCAGGCTAAATGAGAAAGACAAAAAAGGGAAAAAGATCCACAGGAGAAAGACAGTGGCAAGAAGTGAACAGGTGCATTGCAGGGGCCGTATTTATTTTCTCTCCTAAACTAAACTCGTGTGTAGGAATATTTCTGTATACATTTGTCTTCATTTATACATCTACTAAATAGTTCACAATCAAATTAGAGCGAATGCTACTGACAAAATGCGATAAATAGAGTGCTATGATAATACTTCATTCCTATAGACTCGTTTATTTGTAAGTTGTTCTTTGTGTGTGTGTCTGAGGATTAGAGCTTAAGAAGCTAGATTCTATTAGGTTTTGACACGATTTTGAGATGAAAATGGAAATTAAAGGGAAATCTAACAAAGTATGAAAGGCTTTAGGCAGACCAGAAGCACAACACGTCTGAATAAAAGACTATGTATGGAGATCAGTTACGGAGATGAAAATAAAATCTTAGAGTTTTAAATGGCATAAAATATTATTATAAATCTTCTGTTATTGTGGCAAGCGATAATCAGTACATGAAGATAATTGTACCACCTGGCAGCTAGCATTCGAAAACCTAAGTCACCTGTGTAGCCTACAGCGTAAAATTAACCAGTTTCAAGCAATGAGGTGCCTTGTTCAAGTGCTACATTAACTCCTGCTGCAACACAGTACGCCATTTTCCATCAGTGGATACTTCTGTTTCAATTTTGACTCACACGCGGTATGATATAGATACTCAGAAAAAAAAAAATGACAATGAGAGCTTTTTTTTTAACGTTTGGATGTCAGATACCGCTTTTTGGACAACTTTGGCATATTATTATTACTTATTTTTTCAGTAATGTTGAAGTTTTGTTTTAGTACGTGATTTATATTGATGAATAGTTGGTGCTGAATTAAGAATTCCATGTATGAATTCATCCAGGTAATTCACCTATAAGTAGTTGTACGTCTCCACAGCTGACAATGGACTTTCCCTTGTTTTCTTGTTTTACGCGTGGCAACCAAATAATTTTGGAATGATCACTTGACAGATATACATAGCTACATAAATACTGTACATACATTTACATACGTGCACATAGCTTGCTTATATTTGTCAATGATATCAGAAAAGTTCAGAGACGGCACAATACCTGAATTTTTGAAAGAGTGTGAGATCATCTATAATTCAATCGCAGTCCCGTTTTCTGGCATGCCACTTCTAAGGCAAGGTGGGTGCGACTGGAGTAGGGAGCAGGTGATAAGAGAACATGAACCCATCTGTTACGGTACGAGGACTGATGGACCGTGTGTGTGTGTGTGTGTGTGTGTGTTAGCGCTGCGCTGGGTAAAGAGAAGAGAAGGGAGAAAGAAAGAAGTTGGATGATAAAGATGGGTTGCAATAGGAACATAAAAGGATGATAATGACAAGTACCAATGAGATAGATGCTTGCACAAATAATATTTATAGATAGATAGCTAGAAAGATAGGTAGATGGCAGATAGATACAGAATGGCATGTAGGAAGGGTATGATGTAGTAGAATGAGAGGAATTATTCATGAATAAGCACAATATGAGGGAATAGGATCCTGATGCGTTAAGCTAGATGGATAGGGAGACATGTATGGACAGACAAGGATGAGAAAGAATAAATTGCGAGAGGACGTGAAAGGGGGGAATGTGAAAGAACAAGGAAGGAAGAGAGAAATGTAGGAGTGAGAGTGGATGGAGAGAACGTTAAAGATGAGAGAGGAAAACTAAAGTGTGGGAGTAGGTATGAGTAAAGAGGCAGTGGAAAAAACGATGGGAGGTGAGAGTAAAATGGAAATGTAAAGCTGAAGAATTATGGGAGTATGTGTGCTTACGAGTAGAGAGATAGTGGAAGAAAGGGAGAGATGGAAAGAGAATGGAAGAGGAAACTGAAATATGATTGAAGTGGGAATGGATATAAAGCCAATGGAAGAAGGAATTGTTGGTGGTGAGGGAATGGAAGTTATATTGTGTTATACTCACAATGGAAGGAGAGGGGAAAGATGAGAAAACTTATTCCGAAACTGAACGAGGATAGGAAAAGCAATACTAGAATATGGTTGTGTGTGTGTGTGTGTGTGTGTGTGTGTGTCCAAGCCCATGCTCTTGTCCACAAGAGGGGGAGCAGCTATTTCGGAAAGGGAAAATTAGTTTTGTCGCTCTTTGATGCACTGACACTAGTTTTCTAAATTGCTTGCTAAAGTAGGAATCCCACAACTGTGTAATGTACCGACTTTCAAGAAGAGGCTTCTCTTGATGAACCCCAGAATTCTATTTGCTTTCATGGCTGGTTCCTTACACTGTTGGGGAAATTTTTTGATTAGGTGAAATTATCACTCCAAAATCATTGATATAGAGTTTGATGTGATGTTTCATCATCTGAAATTTCATTTTTTTCATGCTGACAAATAGATTGAAAGTAATAACCTTCCCCAATGAAGTTTTGTTTGTCTGTCTATCTGTTTGTCCACACTATATCTCCAAAAGTTCTCATTGAATTTCAATTAAATTTGGTGGAAGGGTGGGCCATGGATCATGAAAGAGTTGATTGGATCCGGATCCTGAGTATCCCGCACAATATCTCCAAAAGTTCTCTGTAAATTTCAGTGAAATTTTGTGAAAGGGTGGGCCATGGGCCAAGAGAAAACTGATTAAATTTCGGGGCGGATCCGGATCCGGATCCTGTGCATCCCGCACAATATCTTCAGAAGTTCTCAACGAATGGCAATAAAATTTTGTGGAAGAGTGATCCATGGGTCAAGGAACAATTAATTGAATTCGGCGGCGGATCCAGATCATATGTATTCCACACAACACCTCCACGGATCCGGATCCAGATCCTTTTTAATGGCAATGCCCTTGGCGGAGGTATACCCTCGCTGCGTGCTTCCTTGTTAATTAAGTGATCAAGTTGTGAGTAAATCAGCAAGGGACAGAGTTCTCTCGTACTAGTATTATCAAACAGTTTGATTCTGGTTTTATCGTCATTTAAAAAAAGGTTTGAAGATAAACCAAGGGCTTAAAATATTGTTCTTCAGAATTGGTTGGTCAAGACTCAGACTATTATATATTACTTTTTTTTTTCTGCGTATGTGTGTGTGTGTGTGTGTGTGTGTGTGTGTGTGTGTGTGTGTGTGTGTGTGTGTGTGTGCGCGCGTGTGCGTGTGCGCGCGCGCCCCCCTGCGTGCTATCGTACGAGAGAGAGAGAGAGAGAGAGAGAGAGGGGGGGGGAACAGAGGAAGAAAGTAAACAGTGTGAGGAGAAGAGGCGAGTGAAAGAGAATGAGCACATGAGCGAGAGTGAGAGATAAGAGCGCGGAAATGTATAGGTGGACAGAGAGACAGATGAATAACAGCAGACAAAGGATCCACAGCGTTAACTTAGTATGTTTTGTCGTTTTCGCGACCATGATTGATGTTGGTACTGTCTCCACTCTCGCCTTCCATGCCCCCTCCTACACTTACCTCCCTCACCTTCCTTCCCCTTCCCCTTCCCACACGTCCTCACTTCGCCACCCCTCCCCCTCCTCTTCACCTCCCTCCCCTCCTCACTCTCTCCCTCCCCTTCTTCCACCCCTCTCCTTCCTCCCCCATCCCGGTCGCCACATCCCATCCTTCATCCTGTTTCTCCCGTGCACCTTCCCTCACCCTGTTTCCCTTCTCTCTCTCTCTCTCTCTCTCTCTCTCTCTCTCTCTCTCTCTCTCTCCCTCCCTCCCTCCCTCCCTCCCTCCCTCCTCCTAACGCTATCTTTCCCCGTCTCTCCCCTTTTCCTTCTCTCCTCCTCCCCTTATCTCACCCTCTCTTTTTTTTTTTCCCTCGCCTCTTCCCCCCAGCCCCCCACCCCGCCGCTCCTCCCCGCCCCGGATTTACTGATTGCACTTTTTCCTTATTAATTTTCTGGCTGGTCCGCCCGACTGATTGCAATAATGAGGTTTAGCGATCAGACCCCCCACCCCCCCGTGCTGTTGTTGTTTTCCCTGTTGTTGTTTGTATTGATGCTGCTGCTGTTGTTGTTTGTATTGGTGCTGCTGCTGTTGTTGTTTGTATTGGTGCTGCTGCTGTTGTTGTTTGTATTGGTGCTGCTGCTGTTGTTGTTTGTATTGATGCTGCTGCTGTTGTTGTTTGTATTGTTGCTGCTGCTGTTGTTGTTTGTATTGATGCTGCTGCTGTTGTTGTTTGTATTGATGCTGCTGCTGCTGTTGTTGTTTGTATTGATGCTGCTGCTGTTGTTGTTGTTTGTATTGATGCTGCTGCTGCTGTTGTTGTTTGTATTGATGCTGCTGCTGTTGTTGTTTGTATTGATGCTGCTGCTGCTGTTGTTGTTTGTATTGATGCTGCTGCTGCTGTTGTTGTTTGTATTGATGCTGCTGCTGTTGTTGTTTGTATTGCTGTTGCTGCTGGTGCTGTTTGTATTGATGCTGCTGCCGTTGTTGTTTGTATTCGTGCTGCTGCTCTTGTTGTTTGTATTGTTGCTGCTGTTGTTCTTGATGTTGTTGTTGTTGCTGCTGCTGTTGTTGGTGGTGGTGGTGGTGCTTGTTGTTGATTATGTTCTTTGTTATTATTATTATTATTATTTTTATTATTATTATTTACTATTATCATTATTATTATTACTATTATTGTTATTATTATTATCCCTTAGTATCATTAGTTGTTGTTTTTGTTGCTTTTGTTTTTATTACGAGTTTTTTTATTATCTTAGTAGTAGTAGCAGTACTAGTAGTAGTAGTAGTAGTAGTAGTAATTGTTGTTGTTGTTGTAACAGTAGTAGTAAATGTAGTATCCATTTATAATAAATTGATTTAAATCCCAATTTCAGCATTTGCTATAAGTTCACAAAATAATTATGCGATCTCATGCTTTGGAGCACTTCACATATTCTTTCTATTACAACCAGATTTGTGTTTCATGCATTCCAGATGCCAGTCCTGAGCCACATCCTCTCGGATTCTTGGTCATAATGTTAAGGTCAGTCCCTGTCCTAAGCCTTCTTTTGTCCTTGCACGCAGAAGAATGCCCTAAGTAGGTTACTAGCCCAAAACCTGAATCAGCCAGTGTAACCATCCACTGTAGTGGTATTTCGATACTATCTTTAAGCCCTTCAGCATGACGATGTGTATTTTATTTCACTTTTAATACCTCAAAACACTTTGCCGGGCTTTGCAGAGAGTATGGTACGGCCACTTTCACAAATAGGGATATACATAAACCAGTTGTGCTCTGCTCTAGTATCTACTATTGGTACGATGTAGAACTATTTCCCTTACTGTTTATGGTAGTAGTAATCAGTACACCAGGCAGTAAGTGAAGTAGTTCCACAGCTACTTAGCATTCAACAGTACAGTAGACATTATGACGTGTATCCCCACAAACCGTGGCTGCATCTTTCAGAGTCTGGGGTAGCCGTCCATCAGTTTCCTTGGGCGAAAAAACAAATGCATATTTCAAGGTTTAGACCACGGAGTCGAGTATTTCATAGGCCTAAGAAGAGATTGAATGGATGTACAGGCCCATTTCACTTATTGTCGATAGCTTCTTATTTATCTTTCCAGGGTCTTTATCCTAGCCACTTTTTACACAGCGTGGGTGACTGATGATGATAGTGATGATGATGATTATGATGATGATGATGATGATGGTGGTGGTGGTAGTGGGACATGTGTAACTAGGTAAAGAAGACTACTGTATATGAGAAAATGCCGTCAGAAAAATCATATGAGAGTAAGAGCACGAGAGCGTTTATACTTGGAAAAGAAGACCGTGCCTCCCGGAGCAGAAATGGATATGATTGAGAAAATAGATTGAGGCGAATGGAAGTAAGATGACGGGAGGAGATTATAAGCTGTGGAAATGAACTGTCTGGGGATTATGTGTTGAATGAAGATTGGGCCGAAATAGAAACGATTGACTTTTTAATGTGGGAGGGGAAGTCAATGTTGGAGAGACGAGCATGTCTATCTATCTATCTATCTATCTATATACCTAGGCTGCTTCCCCCAAGGAAAGGGAGGTAGCCGAGACAGGACGACTCACTCTCCATTTACTCATCCATTCAAACACATTCATTCGCATCTTAGCCCCAAAGGGGAGAACGGACAGATCCTCACCGCACCACACCGCACAAGGGTCAACTGGGCAATGCAATCAGTGACATCCGCAGCAGGGCCCGACAGCAGAACTGGTTTACCCCTGCCACATCATAACAGACCCATCCCCTTACCCGCACCTGACCTGACTAGCTGATCAGGAAAGAAAATTAGTTGCTTTAAACTGCCATCAAAAGAATGTGCATAGGCAGAAAAAGGAGAAGTAGAAGAAAAGAGGCATGAGAGGAACGTGGGCAGATTGTAATGTAAGAATTGCTGGAAAAGGAATGTATCATATTAGAGGAAGGAAGAGAAAGGGATAGCCTAAACAATTTGTTTTTTCATGAAGTGGGAAAGAAGAGAAGCCGTAAATTAAGTCAGGTATGTTAGAATTCAACTGAAGAGGAAGTACAGATGTAAGAAAGAAGAGGAAAATCAAATAGCAGAGTATTAAGATTTAATATATTATGCAGTGATTAAAGGGAAGTGGGTGTGCCTGCAGAATATGGAAGCAAACACAAAAACCAACTACCGTATAAAATGGCATAACAAGAGAAGGACAAGGCTATATTAAGAAGACGCACTAGAAAATGGTTCAGTGTTTTAGCAAAGTGTAATACAAAATGAGCAACTGAAAGGGGATTAATATGTTCGCTTAGTATGGATGCTGAGTAAAAACAAATCAGCAGACAAGAAGAAATCCTATCGTAAACAGTGGCAGAGCAAGAAATGGCCAAGAAATCAAGACATCCGTTGAGGGTGGGACAAGGAATGATTAGACTCGCGTTGCATATCACTCACACTCACAGGCGGGGGACTAATTGGGCAAATGCGAGGGCGGTACACAGGTAAAGCGGATCTGGTAGGAACGTGGTGTGAATAGAGGATAAGACACATGAACCGCCACACACTAACACGGCAGCCCTCCTGCATCATAAAGAACAATGACTGTGGGAAGGGGTGAGATGTGGGGTGAGTGAACTTTTTTTTTTCCTCGTCTGTGAGAGGGGATGAACGCACGCTTCCATAAAGGTGATGAGTGTATTTCGTACTGGCAATGATGGTGATGATGCAATAATATGAGTAATGAGAGCAGAAACGTTTTCCCTGTATTATGATCACTGTAATATATAGGCTCTGGAATATTAATGCATACAGTGAATGTAGGAGGGTGGGTGAGATGTGAGGTAGGAGACATATTTTTTTTTAATCCCTTCTTTTTAATGAAGTCTTTTGCTTCTGTTTGAGTGGATGCATGAACGCATATCCAAAGGAGATGTGTGTTTCCGGTACGATAAAGCAGGCACTAAAATATTAATTTATACTTATCATACATGTGGGAGGGACTGAAAAGGAATAGTGAGGGGGCGATGGGAAATTTTTTGTGTTTTTTAATGAAGTTTTCTGCTCCTTTTAGAGGGGATGGACGCACACTTGTCTAAAGGTGTTTGGTGTATTAGTGGTTTGGTTAATTGGTTATGATCATGGTAAAACTAGAGAAAATGTTAATAATGATTACAGTAAGTCTACTATAGGCCACTGTAATGAAGAGTGAGAGTAGAATATTAATATGAACAATGATTGTAGTAACACTTTTTTCCGATGACGTATTTTCTTCCTCCACCCTCTAGACGATTTTAGTCAGCTTAGTTAAAGCTTCTTGTAATGAGGATTAATGAAGACGATATCTGACTCCTCCATTTCGAGACGTCTGTCCAAAGCTGAATAAAATCGTCTGAAAGCAGCAAAGACTTACGAAAAGGGGGCGTCATGGTAGTGAAGGGTGTAATGAAAATAATTCAGCTCTTTTATGATCAACAGTTAGTCACCATTTGTTTTTATCAGTACTGTATGGTGCACTCATTGCATTACCCTCATCACCATTAGTAACATCTCAGGTTAATTTACAAGCTTCTCCCTCCTATTCCTATTCCCTCTTCTGTCCTCCTGTTCCTCCACCACCCATATCAGTCTTGCTCCTCCACACTCTTCCTCTAATCTGCTATGACATCTCCCCTCCTCCATCTTTCCTCCTCCTCTTCCTCCTCCTCCTCGAATCACCCCAGTACGTCTTCATTACCTTCAATAACATCATTTTCACTTTCCAGTCCATTCCATCATCGCCAATTCTCCCTTTGTCCACTCTCTGTCTTATCACTTTCTTTATCCTCTCTTTCCCCAGCCTTTCTTCTTCACGTCACATTCTCTTGATAGTTATCTGTATTGTTTTTTGTTTCTCCTCGTGTTCAGTACGTACTCCCCCTCACCCCCCCCTTCCCCTTCATCTCCTTGCTTTCCTCATCTCCCCTCTCCTCTTCTCGCCTCTCGTCTTGTTACTCTTCCATTTGTTCATTTCCTTTTCCTATTCATCGCCACGTATCTACCACTCCTTCCTCTTCCTCTCCTTTTTCCCTCATCTTGTCTTCCCTTATATTTACTACTGTTTCTTATCCATCTCTTCATATTTCTCCCTCTCCCCTCTCATTGCCTTCACCCTTTCCTTTCCTCTTCCTCCCTCTTTCCTCCTTCATCCGCCCCCCTCTCTCATTTCTCTCCCGCACCTACTTCCTCACCTTCTTCACTCCTCTTTTCCTCTTTCAACCCTTCATCTCATCTTCCACCAGTTCTCCTCCTCCATCGTTTTACCATTTTCTTTAAAGTCATCTCTCTTCACCAGTTCCAGTATTCTTCCCTTCTCCTTCATTTCCTCTTTCACCATCACCATCTTTCTCACCTCCCTCTTCCTTCTTCATCAGCAGCTCCTTTCTTCCTCACCCCTCCTTCCCCCGATACTATCACCTCTTTTCTGCACTTCTTTTTTTCCTCCTTTACAATAACCTCTCTTGCATACCCCCCTCTTCCTTCCTCCATTGTATCTCCTTCCTTCCTCCTTCATCATCATGTCCTCTGTACCTCACCTCCTCCTTCCCTCCTCCTTTAACTTCACGTCCTCTTCACTTCCCTCGTTTCTGTTCCTTCACCATCACCTCCCATCATCCTTATCTCCTCTTCTCATTCCCCTCTTCCCTCTTTCATCTCTCCTTCCCTCCCCCGTCACCTCCTCCCCCTCATGTGGTAAAGGGCAAGACTTCTCGTGTTCAGAGGGAGTTAACATAAAGGGTTAGTGTTTCCCCATAACCTTCATCCCTCCCTCTCTCCTCTCACTCCTCCCCCGATTCTCTCTCTCTCTCTCTCTCTCTTGATATATATATATATATATATATATATATATATATATATATAAATGTGTGTGTGTGTGTGAGGCTATTTCCTCTCTCTTTCCTTTCCATATGTTGTTTCTATCCCATCACCTCTCATACATTCTTTTATCTTACACTCCTTCCCTCCCCCGTCCTCCTCCCCCTCTTCTTCTCCTTCTCATCCTCCTTTTCTCTTTCTTTGCTCTCATGCTCGCTTGCTTACTTCTTCTCGCTCACTTTTCGTTCCCCATCACCTGAATCTTCCTTATCATTCCCTTATCCTTACCTCCCCGATACCCCTTTTTCCGTTTTTTCCTGTCTTTCATCTCTCCTTCTTTCCCTCTGTACAGCTTCGCTTACCTCTCATTTCTTCTTTCCTCCTGTCACTTCCTTTACCCTCCTCATTCCATCTCTCCCCTCTCTCTTCACTTCCTTAGCCCTTTCCCTGTCTTTTCCCTCTTCTGACACCTTTCTTTCCTCTTCCTTCATCTCCTTTTTCCTCTCAGTCAGCATTCCCTCACCTCTTCTTATATTCCTCACTTCTTACCTCTCCCCTTATCATTTCATCTCTCCCCCTCCCCCCTCTTCCCTTTCCTTTCCTTTCCTACCCTTTCCTTCCCTTCTCGTCCCTTTCCTGCCCTTCCCTTTCCTGCCCTTCCCTTCCCTTCCCTTCCCTTCCCTTCCCTTCTCTTCCCCATTTTCTCCACCTCTCCAGTCCTTCTCGTGCCTCCCTTTGTTTCTCCCTCTCTCCCCATCGCCACTTCCTGATATTGCCATGGAAACAGGAATAAGGAAGAGGGAGTCAAGGGGAAACGGAAACACACATTCTGGCTCGGTATTTGTAAAGGATCTTAAACAATTCAGACGATAAACAAGTCCCCATTGTAGGTGAATATGACAAGGAACATTATGCCTTGCTTCTTTTTTCATGCTATTATTTCTCCTGGTTTGCTGGTGAAGTGTTTGATGGCTGTGTGAGTGAAGATGAGGGTATATTTATATCTGATCTTATGAACATCATGGTCCTAGGAATGTTTATGAATACAAGGAAGACAGCGCAGATTCAGGCTTTCCTTCGCAAGTATCACTCGCTTTGGACCATTTTTTTTTTTTTTTTTTTTTTTACTTTTACTCTGCGTCGATATTACAGCTTATTTTAGGACTCCTGTTTGCTTCTTACTGGATGCTGTATTTTGATTGTGTCTGTTTAACTCCTACGCAAAGAGAGGCCCTTCGTAAGCTAAATGAAATCGTCTGGCTGTACCTAACCTAACCTAACCTAACCTAACCTAACATTGTTGTCAGAGTGAAAGGATTGTAATGGGTAGTTTTTAATCCCGTGAGTCAGAGGCTTCTCTTGAGCATAACAGAATCACCCAGATGTTTACAGAATAAGACAGAAAGGCGTCTAATCGTAGTAGTAGTAATAATGTAGTAGTAGTAGTAGTATAGTAGTAGTAGTAGTAGTAGTAGTAGTTGTTGTTGTTGTTGTTGTTGTTGTTGTTGTTGTTGTGGCCGCAGGTTCATCTAAAACGGGATACCATCAGACATTAGGCTTAAGCAGCCCTCTTCTTGCAGTTCATCGGCCGTCTTTCAGGACGATGGCAGTCATCTCCAGCACCCGTAGTGAAGGGGTTAGTTACTGGTTCCATCATAGCATGAGAGATTGTAGGGATATTCAGGCTCCTACATTGTATTTGTTTTTTTAATTCTTTCAACTCGATACCGTCTTGTTTATTTTGGCAACGAAGCCGATGACTAATATGAACAGTAGTGTAGACTTACCGAAGTGAAAGGTCCAGCAGCTATCTCATTTAACCCCTTTAGCGCAATGTGAATCTTATTTAGTAAGGTTCCTGGATAACTTATTTTACTCAGATTAGGGAGGGGTCTGCTTGTGCAAGGGTTACCGGCTATCTCTGTCACCTTCAGTGTGGTGATTTCTTCATTACTTATGGCTATCAGAGAAAAGATTTTATTCAACGTAGTGGAAATTTTTCGTATTGAAGGAATTACCTGCTATCATCATCGTTCTCTGGAAGTGCATATTGGGTTTACGGATTTGACATATTATGTAGCTTTAGGGGAATTTCTCATTGTGAAAGTGTTAACAACTTTTTCATTTTAACCCTGCAGTGCAATGGAATCTTTTCTCTCTCTCTCTCTTTCTCTAATCAATCCAAGCACCATTACATCTTTTTCGCCCCGTCATGAGCGTAGGAGCCCGGGGCGAGACTGCTCAGTCCCGACGTCTAAGACGAGGCTGACCAGTTTCACTCGCCCCTGCACGACATTATATGAACAGTAAACGCCAACCACCCATCGGATATAAACCATTAAAAGTTCGATTGTTGGAGCGCCTTCAACCACTCACCAGGTGTCATTTGGTTAAATAGTTACCACCCAGCTTAGTATATGATTTACTGGTTTTCAGGATTCGATTTGCTATGTCAGTTAGTGTAGAGTCACCCAAAGGCAGCACTACCCGAAGTGAGTGTGAATGATGGACGCTCCAACCTACCGAAGAAATTGCTTGGTGAAAGGAGACACCCTTAGCGTTAGGATTAAATTTTCCCGCTATTCACTCCCTCCTCTTCCTATTCTCGACTCGCCAGTCCTGTTGTATTAGTGATGCGTGAGCGTTGACAAGGAATAATAACTAGTGCAGAACCTGAAGGTCCTGCTTTTACCCAGTGATAACACCTTGGTGTGAGAAGATGTTTTGTATTACAAGCCGAGAAAATTCAGTTCTTGGTGAAGGGTGAATTCTGCTCCAATACTCGTCTAAATCATATCGAAATGTTATGTCTGGCAATCCCTCCTTCTCCCCCTCTTTCTTTCATAGCCCCCCTTTCAGTTTTTCTCTTTTTCTCAGCCCTTTCTATGTTCCCTCTCATCCTCTTCCTTTCTACTTCTTATTCTCCCTTTGCGGTGCCCTCACCAACAACGCTTTACTAAACGCTTCGCATTAACGTTCTTTAGCCTCCTCTTGTTTCTTACTTTTCTTGCTCCCTTTTGTCCTCCGCAGTCAGTTCTTTGTATCTTTATTTTAACTTATTCATTCTTATTATCCATCCTCCTTTTCTTTCTCCTTCTTTCCTGATTTACTTGAATAGAATTTTCGTGTACTTTCTTACTTTTCTGTTTACTGTAGGTGTGACCAGTTTCTTGCACCTCCATCACACATCATCTCTCATCTGTATTCTCCCCGCACTTCCTCCTTCCCTCCGTCCTACTTTCCGTCCTTCGCCAGGCCAGGTGTGAACAGGGAACTTCACCTGGATGCACGCTTCTTTTTCTCCTTTCTATCATTCTCGCTTTTCTTATTTTTCTCCCTCTCTCCATTTCTTTCTCACTTGCTTTCTATTTTGTGTCCCTTTTCTTTCTCTCTCTACAACTTAGTTCTCCTCTCTTACCTTTCCATCAGCACTCTCTCTCCCTTTGCTCCTCTGTCTCCCTTTCTCTCCTTTTCTTCCTTTATATTTCTCTCTCTTTCGTCCTCTCCCTCTCATCCCGTTTTTCTTTATCCTTTTATATTACTGTATCCACATTTTCCTTCAGTCTCTGCTCTATCCCATTGTCCGTCCCTTCCTTTCCCTTTATCTCTGTACTTTTTCCCTTTCCTTCCCTTCGTACTCTCTCTCTCTCTCTCTCTCTCTCTCTCTCTCTCTCTCTCACACACACACACACACACACACACACACACACACACACACACACACACACACACACACACACACACACACACACACACACACACACCTTTATATATATTAAGTTTCGTTACTCAGGAATCGGATTGTGTTTTGTACTCCTCCCTTCTTTCTTATTCTTCCCATCCTACTTCCACTCCTTTCATCTTGCCTTATTTTTTTTTTTCCATTTCCTAAGTATTAACTGCGTATCTTTCCTCAGAAGTGGAAGGAAGGAGGAGGAGAGGGATAAGAAAGTGAGACGAAGAAAAAGAATAGAAAACAAAGGCCCAAAAATACATGGCGTTAAGGGATTTTCCGAATGAGGAAGAGTGGAAAGAAGAAGTAAGGAAAAGAGAGATTGTAAACAGAGAGTAATAACAACAAAGGATAAAAGAAAAGTATGAGGGACAGGGAAAAAAAGTGAAGGAAAGTGATAAAGAATATATGAAGAATTTAATGATAGAAAGTTTGTAGAGGAAGAAGATAAGAAAAAACAAAAGGAAGAGAGGAGGGAGATAGGAGTGAGTGAGGAGAGTGAGCAGACGGTGATGAGAGACGGAAGAAGGTCGTAGGAAAAAATCGAAGGAGTTTGAAAGGAAAGAAAAAGGGAAAGGACGCAATAGTGGAAAAGGAAAAGAAAGGTTTATTCTTCAAAAGTAGAAGGCAAACTAGTTTTAGTAGGAATAGGATAAATACAGCTTTTGTCATAAGAAATAAATAAGAATAATACGGAATTGTCAGAATAATTACAAGATATTGCCTACATCTTAGAGCATAGTTGGTAGGTGAAGGGAATTCTGAGCAGAAGGTGGAGACCCACAATATAGTACTCTTCACTACCCCACACACATGCATATAAACATACACATTCACATATATCGCCACCACCAGCACTACTACGAAAAAATCCTAGAGCACTACATATAATGGATGAGAGAGAGAGAGAGAGAGAAAGAGAGAGAATAGTTTCAGATTTTACCATTTGTGCTCCCCTTCCAGTAGGAGAGATGCACAGCGGCAGAGCTAAGATAGCTAGTTCTGGTTGAATTGCAGAGTTACACACATTTCTCAGACCTTACAACTGTAAAGGGATGGTGCACCCTAATATTAAACACACAAGTATGTAAATAATGGCAAAATAAGTGAAGACGTAGGGATGACTGTTGCTAAAACCACTGGAACAAGGCCATGGCAGTAAAACTACATGTAATCCTATATCACTTCATTTTTTTTACACTTTTCTGTACTGCATAGTTGGTTAATAGTTGGGTAATACTATCATTATCATGACACTTGTCGGGTGCACTTATGCCACACCTTAATGACGCGTCCTGGATTATTAAAATGTAACGATGGGATTACATGTAATATTACGGCTTTGACCCTATTCCAATGAAATTGGGCCCACTGCAACCCTACATCTTCATATATTTTAGTATTCATAGCTATGTTTCAGCAACTTCAGGGATGTTTTAGGTACAGAAAAGCACGACGATTACGGCTGGATGCTTAAAGAACTCAAAATACCTCCGTTTTCGGGAGTTGCTAAGGATTGTACTAATGAGTGCATATGGACGTTTCGGCGTCATCCCAACATAAGGTCTACGGACACTTTGATACTGATCTGGAGAAATCAGAGTTCCGTACGTCATGAGTAGGCAGCTGCGAAAGTTGAAAAGTACTCGTGTGTTGATGAAAATAAACACGTGGGATCAAAAGGGGGAGGCGGTGGCTTAGTTGGTAGAGAGGTGGCCTGCAGTCCTACTGGACCCATGCTCAAATCCCCGCTGAGGCAGGGAACAGTTTAAGGATTTGAATTTCATGAGATCAGAGTTTACTGATCTACCAGCAGACCCGTCGACATGTCGTAATAATACTCCTGCTAATACCAATACACCAGTCCTGTATGAGACAGCCGTAGCATGTATTCATTATGGACGGTGGGTGTTTGCGCTGAAGTGGTGACATGTAGAGAGGTGTATGATAATTTATGTAGGAGGACTACTGGGCCTTGAGAGCAGGCTGTGAAGCCTATGCCCAGAGTCGGACACATAAAAAAAAAATAACATGATCTTTCCAAGAAAGGTCACATGATACAGGGAGACACAGAATCCGCTGGATAGAAGTTTTGATCCGTAAATAATAGCGAGGGTGGTCATGTGGACGACTGATTTGAAGGTGGATGGAGAAATCGAGATTTTAGGCATCAGAAACTATAGACAATATTCCTTTGACCGATTAAAATCGTCGAGGACAGTTTAGAAGTTATATAGTTGTTCCAGACAAATGCAGTCGCTGTGTCTGTGGCATAGCCAGTGGATCACCTTTGGTATCGATCAGAAAAAATAATGTATAAGAAAAAGATGCTATAGAATAATTGTTCCGGACCTGTTGATTCAGTGGCTACAAAAATACAAAGAAGTAAGATCATTGGCTGATAGCTGGAAAATGTAGATTGGTTGCCCTTCTGTTACCGTATAATTTTGATTTTTTCCCTTCCTTTCTAGATATGGGTATTTTCCTAGGAGCGGACCTGTTCGTCACTTATTCAGTAATGATTTTCAGACTCGAGACGCATCACACTCATAGACTTCAGCGACTTTACTGACGCCAAAACACAGCACACCACACCACTCATCCTGCCATGCTGCCCTCTCACATCACACCATACCACACGGAATCACCCTCCCACACCACACTACACCGCACCACACCACACCACACGAAATTATACTCTCAAGCCACACCTCACTGCACCACACCACCCAAAGGACATTAGTTGAAAGGCCATAAAGCTCCCGCATCAGGGACTTTAGTCCTTGTTGTAAAGTCCACTTCCTTCACTCCTTTCATTTTTCTCTCACTAAAATGTCAGTAGTTAATTCCTACAGTCCGAGGACGTTACTTTATACATTCTTGCAATATCTAGACGATTTTATTCAGCTTGGAATAGACTTTTCAAACTGGTGAGATAGATACAACCTTCATTATACCCATCAGTACCTGGTTGTCCTGTTAGGCTGAATATAATCATCTGGTAGGGACAGGAATAAACTACAAAAATACCAGTGTAATAAAGGATCACGATTTGTTTTTCTTCGTTAATACACACACACACACACACACACACACACACACACACACACACACACACACACACACACACACACACACACACACACACACACACACACACACACACACACACACACACACACACACACACACACACACACACACACACACACACACGATTAATGGAGGGTGAGATGAACATTACCCTTTTCAATCGCTATATATATATATATATATATATATATATATATATATTATCATGGCCCACGGCTTAGCTACTATATATATTATCATGGCCCACGGCTTAGCTACTTTAGCACAATATGGCCTTCATTATTTATCAGTAACAGTCCACTCTGGTTTGAGATATTAACACTTTCAGAACTAGGACCCTCCCGTAAAGTGAATCAAATCAGTCATTGTAACGAAAGGATAAGCGGAAGTATTTTTTTGCTCCACCATTGCGAAAATTGTCTGACATGAAAAAGAATAGAAAAAACGTTCTTGTACTAAATAAATTAAAAGAGATGTACGATTTCACTCATAAATAAAAATGTTAGAAAATGTGATTCTACTAAACAGAAGAAGAATACAGGAAGGGAGTTTAGGAATGTATTCTTCCCGCACTGGTGCCGTGAATAAGAAGAAACTGGAAAGGATGAGAGGATTTGGTGAACGCGGTTTTCTTTAAAAGTACACCTAAGCTGGTTTTGTGTGTGTGTGTGTGTGTGTGTGTGTGTGTGTGTGTGTGAAGTTATGTGTATGAGTGTGTGCAGAATATTATTGTAGGTAGTGTGCGAGTATGTGTACATGTATGTGTATACGAGTGTTTATGCATGCATGCATGTGTGAATGTATGTGAGCATTTCAGCATGCAGGGTGTGCATGAGCTTTGTGTGTGTGTGTGTGTGTGTGTGTGTGTGTGTGTGTGTGTGTGTGTGTGTGTGCAGCTCAGTATGCAGGGTGTGTGTGTGGCTGTGTGCACCTCGCCATGGCCGTGTCTGGGTGTATACGTGATGTGTGTTCAAACTGGGCCAGACGTGCCAGGTAGCACAGCCCTCATACCACGCCGTACATAGACCAAAGGAAATAGCTCTGGCCCTTCATATGCAGTATAATAAATGTATAGGATCCCTTCTGTATGTAACAGGAGAAATTATACGTTATGCATATAGCAGGATCATTGTATAGCCATACACAGCTAGGAAGATGTATTCCTTTCATGGATAGTGCAAGTTTTGTTGTTTATTCACATATTGTATAACCTGGAAAATGTTTCCTTTTGAAAATGAAGGAAATTTGTTTTCTCTTTGAGTTAATGTTGACTTATGTATACATACCAGTATTTGAATATTAAGTTTTTGCGTGATAAGTTTAATATCAATTGATAATTCGTTAACACTGAACCGAAACCATGTCAGATTCAGTTATCAAGGGAGCTGCAATCTCATTTCCAAATTCCGACCCCCAGACGAGTAGAGAGATATTTAACTGAAGACCACCTAATATCCTAGACCGTGGTGGGAAACGAAGAATTTTGGTACACCATACCACTCCTCTGGTTTAACTCGACCAACATATCGAACTTGGTAGGCTTCACACGAGTCAATATTTCTGCGAGATTTACTCATGTTTGATGTGGAAACTTGAGGGGACGGCAATGGAGGTGTGGGGTGACAAATTTCCCACGCCTTCACTGCATACTAGTACTTAGTCCTTTCTTGTTGATTCCGACTTCTTAATCTTCCTTACATCTCCCAACCCATCTTCATGCTCGCTACTGTTTCTTCATGTTATTTCTTTCTTTTCCCCTACTGTCTCTTAACCCTCCTCATTCCTTGCGTCTTCGTCACAGTTCTCTCCCTCCTTTTTATTCAACATAATCTCCTACATCGTCTTGCTCTTTTCTTCTGTAGTACCTCCCATTTCTTTTTTCTTGCCCCCCCCCCTTTTTTTCATCATTTCCGTTTTTTTTTTCTTAATTTCTTTTATTGGCCTCTACCCTCCCACTCTTTCGTCTTTCATTGTTGCTGCCTTCTGATTCGTATTCTTCCTGTCTTCTTTACATCCGTATATCTTTTGATCATTTTATTCTTCCTCATTTCCTCCTACCGCCAATTTTCCGTATTTCTTCCACAGTACCCATGTTTTTTTTTTTTTTTTTTTTTTTTTTTATACTTCTCGCTGCCTTTTGCCTCTCGTGGTTCAGTAACGCCGTGGCGTCGCTGTACTAAAGATAACCATTCCCAGCTTCCCTGCTATTCTTCATGCTCCCTGCCAGTGTTTAACTCCCCTGCCATCAGTCACTTTCCCTGCCGTTCCTCACCTTCCCAGCCATTCCTCACCTTTCTTACCATCCCTTCCCTCCTATACCTTTCTTACCATTCCATCCATCCTGTACCTTTCTTACCATGCCTTCTATCCCATACCTTTCTTACCTTCCTTACCATCCCATACCTTTCTTACCTCCCTTACCATCCCATACCTTTCATACTATCCCTTCCATTCCTCACCCTTCTTACCATCCCTTCTGTCCCTTACCATTCATACCATCTCTTCCATCCTATACCTTTCCCACCATACCTCACGCTTCCTCCCACTCTTACCATCCCTACCATTTCTTATCACCCCTACCATTCCAGCCATCGCTATATTCAGTTTTGTTTATCGAGGCGAAGATGCACGTGACAGGCAGATGATGAGCGGCTGAATGCAACATGTCCAAATAACATCGTTGTATTTCAAATAATTACCGGTAATGTGAATCGAAACCTAATAATTATCTGAAATAGAGCGAAGTTATTTGGACATGAAGCATTGAGCCAATCATCACCAACCTGTCAAGTGCATCTTCTCCTCGACGAAAAAAATAAATAAATAAATTAAAATGAGTAGCTCTTCCCTCCCCTCCAGTCCTTCATCTTCCTGACCTTCCTTATCATCCCTCACGTTCCTTGCCATCCCCACCTTCCCATCCATCCCTCATCCTCTTGCCTCCCACGGAAGGAAGTTGTGGACTGTAGTGAATTATCTTAAGAATAAACCTGCCCTTGAACGTAATTAGTTGACATCACACACCTCCACCTGTAGATTTATTTAGAGTTGATGCTGCGACAATAGTTCATTAATGGTGATAACACTGGCAACAGAAAATTACGATGACTAGTAATATGAACACCACCATAGAACAGCAAGTATAATAACAACAGCAACAATAACAACAGCAGCAGTAAAAGCAGCAACAATTTTAACACCAACCGTAAGGACCCAGACAACTAGATCATTAATGCCAGTAGCAGTATCGTTAGCAACAGCAGTTAGAGGAAACGACGCAACAGTAACAACGATAATAACAGCAATTGTCAAGAGTAAAAACAACAGCCAGTAACAGCATTCCGTCAGTAACATCATCTCCAGCAACAAAAACAAAAACAACAGGAACAGCAACAATAACAAACAACCATTAATAGCACAGACAAGAACAACGTCAGTCACTTGAGCAACACCAGCAGCGACAACGAAAAAGGCCACCAACCTCACCACCACCACCACCAACAACAACAACAACAACAACAACACCAACAACACCAACAACAGCAGCAGTATCAGTGACAGCGACAACTACATTAGTAAGATCAGCATCAGTTACGGCATCAGCACTTTCAACAATAACGTTAGCAACAGCGTACAACAACTACTACGCCACTACCAACACCACCACCAGCGACAGCTACATCAGCATCAACTTGACATCAACCACAAAAGCACCACCACCACCTCCACCTCCACCTCCACCACCATCAACATCACCTCCACAACAATAACAACAGCAAATTATGAGCGTGTTTATGAATATGAAAGGGGAACATCAGCATGACAAGCACCATGAACATCAGCCTCAGCATTAGCAGCGAATGATAGCATGTTAATTCAATACAAAATTAAAATGTCTGTTTACGACTAGAGTTGGGAGTGGAGAGCATAACCCACTGTTCGGTATTACGTGGGAAGATGAAAGAAAGCTTCCTGGACAAGACGGATTATTAGAAAATACAATCGCAAATATTTAACATCCGAAATATATAAGAGTACTAGAAATGCAGGAAACAGATTAACGCCCAATGTAACCGAATGGCAGCCCATATATGAAGTGAGAGGAAGGAGCCAGCCAGCCAGGATTTGTAAATTTACCAAGCTGGGTGGAATAGGCAAATAAACAATAGGTCAGATTAGGGATACTGTGAGAAGCCAGTGCCCTGTTGTGACGTATATGAAACTGATGAAACTAGTTAGCGAAAGTATAAAGAGGAAATATATTAGTGACGGAAGTTCGGCAAAATATATTAAAAATAGAAAAAGCTTGGATGCGAGACAGAGGAAAAGACTGCTAGCACTGGATGATACAGTGGCGAGGAATGGTTGGTATAACATGGAAACACCTGCCGACATAAAGCACCTTCCTGCCCTGTAGCCGTGTCGGGAGTATGGTTTCAGTCCACTATGTCACCCACTCCTCACACCAGTCATATATATAAATCTTTTTCTCACGCCTCGCCTCTCTCTCTCTCTCTCTCTCTCTCTCTCTCTCTCTCTCTCTCTCTCTCTCTCGATCGCGCGCGCATATCTATCTATCTGTATATATATCTGTATATATATCTGTCTATCTGTCTATCTATATCTATATCTATCTATCTATCTATCTATCTATATATATATATATATATATATATATATATATATATATATAGTACACTAGTTTATCAACCAGTCTGTGTAGGATATGTCTACTTTATCTCACCCTTCTCTCTTGCGCCACATAAAAATATGTCTCACGCCTATCTCAACTTTTTTTTTCTTTCCGCCTCTGTTTTTCCATCTCTCTCGCCTTCTCTTTCTGTCACTACTTTTTCCTCCCCGTCTGTCACTTTTTTCGTCTGTTTCATATTTTTTCGGAATCGTGTCGTTCTCGCGTCGTCCCTCGTAAAACAGGTGCTGTGTTTAAACGGATGTAATAAACGTGCGTCGTAAATGGAGACGGATTTTTGCAAGGGATTTTCTTTTTTCGCTACGGAGGGTGTTAATTCTTGTTAATGTCCTTGTTATTCTTGTTCATAGCGTTTTTGTAATGGTGTCCTTGTTGTGTTGTATGTGTGTGTGTGTGAGAGAGAGAGAGAGAGAGAGAGAGAGTGAGGGGGGGGGAATCAAAATTAGGGATATTCATAAACACTGTATCACCCAAAATTTCACACACACTTCCAGTAATCTTATACCCCAGCCTGTCCGCAGACATTCTGTTGCATTCTCCCTTGATATCTCCTCATTCTTCATTAATACCCCTCCTTCACATACAACTTTATTTTCCATCCCCTGCCACATCCACCGTGATAAGTACTCGGTCGGATGCGGAATGTCTTAAGTAGAATGGCTCGAATCTTAGTGGGATCTACGATTTTCTTCTGTCATGTAAAATTTTGTGAGAGGCATAGAATGGTCTCCTGTCCCTAAATGTTCTGGACCATGATTGCCTTGCCTGGTATCCTCATGTTCCTGATGGGTTATGTGGGAATGGTTGTGTTATTTTGTTAGCATAATCTCCAACTTTCCCTCAAACTATCCAACTACTCGCTCGCTCTCCGTAATCCGTCTTTCCCATCCTTTATTTTGATTCATCTGTCCCCACCGTAGTCCCTGCCTTTCACCCACAGCTTCCCCTTTGCAACCCCCCCCCCCCCTCTGTCATCTTTCACAGTATCGAGATCCTTCACAACAACCTGCTTTGATAAACTCATCATCCTCCCTGTCATACCCCACCACATTATGTTCACCTCGCTTGCCCCCACCTCACAACCCCTGCTACAACTTTCCACCACCTCGCAACCCCTACTATAATATCTCACCACCTCACAACCCCTACTACAACATCTCACCACCTCACAACCCCTGCTGCAACTTAACACCACCTCACAACCCCTGCTACAACATACCACCACCTCACAACCCCAACTACAACATACCACCACCTCACAATCTCTGCTGCAACTTCCCTTTTAGTCTGTAGTTCTCTTTTCATTACGTCTACAGTGATATCGTTTGTTTGTTATTCTTTCTTCCACCAGGTGAATTAATGCAGGTTAGCGCCCCCCCCTCCCCCCCGGTAGTGTAGGGGTTAATTATGGCTTTATCTGTCTCTTTCGTTTTGAAAAGTCTCTCCAAATTTGAATGATCTTAATATGGTAGGAATAAAATACAAAATTATTCTTGGGTTGAAGGGGATTGATTCGCAAAATAACGAATTTTTGGCGTCGGTATCTGGTTCGGGCAACCCATCCACCATAAGTCTACTTCTGTTTCTTTTCATTTTTTACCGTGCCTTTCCCTCTCTGTCTCTTTCCTGTGCCATTCCACTGTCCCTATCCACAAAAACATATAGTTCTATCCGTCGTTCGCTACACCGCACCCCTCTTTTTCAAATCTTAAGGAGCCTTTCTTGTACCACAACTGCTCCACTGGCCACCGCCCAAGAGACGCGCAGTTGGAAAACAAGCGCGTAGATGTGGACTCTCTTAACCCTGGATGTGGACAAGCCCCAAGTTCTTCACGATAATTTATGAAGCATGTGGAGATGAGAGAATACGAATGGCCTGTATGTATCGTTGTTGATTACATTCTGTAATGATGGATGCAGGCTAATCACATGTAACAATTACGGATGTTTCTTTAATGGCTATAAAATATTAGGGACTTACACCTTCACGCACTGTTTTAAAAATACAACCGACCATAGCTGATCCCCTCTCCCTCTCACGGTCACTGTCACGCATCTGCAATTCCCCCATTTTATACTTTTCCAAATCTAGTGCATAGTCTCCCTGTGCTTCAAATACCTTACTCTTAATCCGTCAACCCCTGTCTACATCCCCATCATGTCCTACAGATATCTTCGTCCTTTTACAATCTTTTCCTTTTTTGCAATTCTCCTCACCTCGCAGTTATAAAAGTGAATTTTACGCCAGGTACCCCTTTTTTGGATAAGGGCTAAGGCGTTGCCCCTGGGTAGAGGACTTTGGTTTGGAGCGTGTAGCATTTTATGACCGGATGCCCTTCCTGATGTCTACCAATGACCCTTGGGTGGATTCGATCCTCCGACCCTTCGGTTAGAGCGGAGCGCTCTAACCCGCTGAGCCACGGCTGTCTTTCCTTCGTATAACCAGTTCTTCCTCTCCTTCATATACCACTTTCCATTGACAACAACCTCTTTCCCCTTTCAAACCTCTCTCCTTCACAACTTCTTTTCATTTTTACATTCCTTCATTTTTCACAACCTATCTTTCTTCCCTTAAAACTGACCACTCTTTCCACCTTCCCTCCTCCCTTTTTTCTTCTCACGCAGCCCACCTATTTTTTTCCCCCCTTCTACAGGCATTTCGTCCCTCTCCTTTGCTTCCCTCTCCTTTACTTGCCTCTCCCATACTTTTCATCAGTGCTCCCCAGCTACTTCGCCCCCTTAACATTCACCTCCCTATCATAACTCTCCTCTTTCCACAGTTCCTCTCTCTCTTCGCACAATTCTTCCTGTACACATCTCTCCGTTTACACGTCTCCCTTCTCACAACCTTTCAATCTCCTACCACATTCTCTCTCTCTCTCTCTCTTCTCCTCCTCCTCCTCCTCCTCCTCCTCCTCCTCCGCCTCCACGCCATGGCCAGAGACAGACTGCGGCAGGACACAAGATGAGCCCGGTTGCCCTCCCCGGCCTGATGTTGACCCACTGAGGCGGCCAGGTGCACGTGAGCCGACACACCAAGTTTGTTTACTGGAGGCATGGGCGTGAGAGAGAGAGAGAGAGAAAGAGAGAGAGAGAGAGAGAGAGAGAGAGAGAGAGAGAAGTATGTTTGAGAATGTGTTATGGAGAGTGTGTGTATGTGTGTGTGAGGAAATGTCAGTGAGAAAGAGTTTTGTATGTGTGTGTAACGAATTATTTACAGTACAGCGTATGGTTTGCACATTCCTAAGTACGACACAAAGCAGTCTCTCTCGTTACGTATGCTTACAACATGTGTATTTACAATTGGTTTTGTGTTGGGACAGTTGGCTTCACTCCCGTGTGTCCCACCCAGTACAACATGTGATGCCTCATTCTATTATGGGAACTCATAACAAAGAGAAGTGAGCCAGATTCGTAACACACGACGAGAGAGAGAGAGAGAGAGAGAGAGAGAGAGAGAGAGAGAGAAACGACATTCATAGTGAAGGGTCACACGGGAATGGTGCCATCTGTGTCTGTTTAACTAAGAAGTATAGACTGAAGGGAAGAAATTAGAAATAACATAAGCCCATTGTCAAGCAGAATGCTTTATCAGTAATATTTACACACAAAATATTCGCTAAGAAGCCTGTCAGTAACAAAGAGAAAAAAGTACAGTCTTGATCATATACCGTTTAACAGATCATGAATGCGAAACTTGTGCTCCGCAATTCCAGTGCACCGGGATATTTTTTTCAAACTTTTCCCAAGCCTTCTTGCGTTGTAACATAGTTTCCAGGCTGTGTAGAGCAACCGGTGCCCGCAACTGCGCTAGATAGCAAAGACAGATACAGACAAACGAAATAACTCACACACACACACACACACACACACACACACACACACACACACACACACACACACACACACACACACACACACACACACACACACACACACACACACACACACACACACACACACACACACACACACACACACACACACACACACACACACACACACAGAAAGTGAAGCCATCTTAGCAGTGAATTGAAAATACCATCTAACATCGAACTGCATTTAACAACCTTCGAACTAAGTTATACAGTATAGAAACGTACAGGAAAAACTAAGAACTAAAATGCTAGAAACTAACGGAGCAACACAAACACACAAGCAAGAGCACACACCAGCTTAACAGTCCAATTCAGCTTTCAAGTTAACCCAGTAACCTTCAGACAAGAAAAGCAAGAAAAAGATACAGTACATTGAAAATAATCATAGTCCTTAACCCACGTATACTCACACAAATCCTTAAAAAAGAAATCCTAAAACTAATCCCTTTCCTAAAATGAGGAGGCGGGCAGGAACTGAGGCATATGAAGTAATGTATTCAGTAAGCCTTTAATGGACCCTCTTAATTTGCTTTTTTTTTTTTTTTTGCCACACAGTCTATTTTTCATTTTTTTTTTTTAAGTGTGGGGTAAGTTATGGATAGATGTGTGGGGAGGGGGAGGGGGAAAAGTTGTTGGTGTGGGGTTGAGTAGATAGATAGGTATGTAGGTAGGTTGGTAGACAAGTTTGAGTGTAGGAGGATAGGTGTTTGGATAAGTAGGTAGGTAAGTAGTTAAGTTTGGGAGAGGGTACATGACCATGTGGATACCTGTTGGTTTTGGTGTGTGTGTGTGTGTGTGTGTGTGTGTGTGTGTGTGTGTGTGTGTGTGTGTGTGTGCCTACAAGTAGATACTTTTGGATGTGGGTATGGGTGTTGGTAAGTACAGTAAGAAAGTATGAAAGAAGGTAGAAATGAAGATTTGTAGGTGGGTAAGTTTGTGTGTCCGCAGTTGAGGATGTGGGTAAGCGTAGGGGATAGGTTGGTAGGTAGGTAGGCGTATGGGTTGGTTGGTAGGTAAGAAAGTAGGTTAGAGAGTGATACAAGTCTGGAGATAGTTAAGTGCAGGTACACAGGTGAGAAGGTATGTAAGAATGTTTGAAGAAGGATAGAGGTGGAGGTAAGTAGGTGCAGAAATGAGCAGGTATAGCAGTATGCAGGGGTGAGGAGGCGGGTGTGGAAGCAGGTAGGTGAAGATAAGACAGACGTGAAAATAGCTATGAATTTCCAAGCAGGTGTGTCGGCAAACAATTGTAGCATGAAAAAATACACGGCTACGGAGGTTGGGGTGTGTGGAAATGGACAGGTATGGAGTCCAGGCAGGTGTGTGGAGAGAGGCTTCCCCCATTACCATAATACCCAGACTCTGTGTGTGTTGCTGGGAGTGGTTGTGACAGCGTTATAACCGAGCTGACGTCACTTCACTTACACTTTAAATGCCACTATAGTCCGTACTAATTTGCCTGGCGAAGATATACCGCCTTCGTGACCGCCGGTAATCTGTTTGCGGATATGTTACTGTCCTCGTGATATGTTACTGTCCTCGTGTAAATTACGTGTTATACTGTATGTATTTATCCTTGTGTCTTAGTCAGCCTTACGTTACTACTTACAATCAATCTGGTATATTGTTATATATATATATATATATATATATATATATATATATATATATATATATATATATAGAGTATATTATATATATATATATATATATATATATATATATATTATATTATATTATATTATATATATATATATATATATATATATATATATATATATATATATATATATATATATATATATATATTTTTGTCCGACTCTGGGTATAGGCTTCACAGCCTGCTCCTAAGTCCCAGTAGTCCTCCTACATACCATACACCTCTACATGTTACCACTTCGGCGCTAACACCCACCGTCCATATTGAATACATGCTAGGGCTGTCTCATACAGGACTGGTGCATTGGTATTAGCGGGGGTATTTTTACGACATATCGGCGGGTCTTCTGGTAGATCAGTAAAGTCTGTTTTTATGAAATTCAAATTCTTAAACTGTTCCCTGCCCCAGCAGGGATTTGAACCTGGGTCCGGTAGGACTGCAGGCCACCTCTCTACCGACACACGGGTCGACCTTCGACTTTGTTCTGTGACTTTGACTTTTGACTGTTTGTTGTGAGGAATGGCTGTCCTCATTCTTTCCTGACCCTCAACACTTCCCTTGTGTTTTATTTAAATCGGGTAAAAACTGTTTAAATTAATTTTAGTACATCAGACTTTCACCAGGCCTGTGACCTTGACCTTTGACCCAACCTATTGTTCTCAAAATCATTTGGTTTACTCTGTGTCTGGCCATCAGTCTTTCCAACAAGTTGGGCTAAAATCGAATTAGTAAGGGTGAGTTAATTTCTTCACACACACACACACACACACACACACACACACACACACACACACACACACACACACACACACACACAACAGCATCCAGTTTTCGCTTTGCAAGCCTGTTGCAATTACTCATTCAGTGATACTGATTGCTATTACAGAATTAATAGATACATAATGATGCACCAGTATTGCGAAGGGATAATCTTGTGCTTTAAATGATTATGGTTGTCTATTTATGCCGTGTACCGGATGTTAATCAACTTTCTCATGATTGGGGTAGTTGTAGTACCCAGTTTCAGCCAACGTCAAAGTATTATATTAAACTGAGAGTGAATATAGGTGCCTAAGTGTTAATGCTGCGGTCATTAATGTAATGATGTAGACAACTAATACCCTGTGTCTTTAATTGTGAGAACCATTACTCCGTCCCAGCTTACGTCTGGCCACTTTACTCAACAGTGTTAACCTTAGGATCCTAAAAATGTTAATTATTACAAATGGCAGCCATACTGGGTAGGGAACGATAATGCAGCTCTGCTTTTGTTCATGCAGATACAAGAACTGGACATGGTTCGATTATGTGGAGCGAATGGAGTGTAAGAGATTAACTAGGAAATTGTGTGAGAGTGAGGTGGGTGGGATGAGAGGAGGAGGAGAGGGAAACTAAGAACGAGATGGAGAGACAAGTTGCACTAATATGAACAGTACAGTAAATGAGGATGATGTGTTGTGGAATGAGAGGTTGTTACTGGGTAGTGAGGAAAACTTATGAAGATCTTAGGTCCAGGCCACTTCCCGCAGCCAGCAGATAGATAGATAGATAGATTGATTGATTGTGTAGATAAACCCTAAGATAGATTGGGTAGATAAACCCTAATTCTCAGTGTTTTTGTCGATGTCTTTTGCAAAGGTATTCGTTACCTTAAAATTTTCTTTCATCCACGCGAGCATATTTTCATCTTTAAATTTCACCACATTTGTTGATTTTTCTGAAAATTGTGGAAGCCCCTTCATGTATCACCAACTGCCACTACTGCGTCTCCCCCTCCCGTCTGTGTGTGTGTGTGTGTGTGTGTGTGTGTGTGTGTGTGTGTGTGTGTGTGTGTGTGTGTTTATATCGCCCTCATTCTCTCTCTTCATACCAACACAGCCACAGTCATCATAACTTTACCCAGCATAACCGTTACTAAGACTGCACCTTCACGACCACTTCCACAACTGCCATCACCGACACTACCACCACTGTCATTACCATTGCCACTACTGTCACTACCACTGCCACCATCAACACAATCTTCAGTACCATCCCCAGCAACATAATCACCTTTACCATCACATTCAGCGTCACCTTTCCCTTGATGCCTACTTCTTCGGCACCATCTTCACCTCTGACAGCATCCTTTCTGTCATCCCCAACACCATTTCCATCTCCATCAGAATAACCACTATAGCCACCATTGCCACTACCACAACGACTACCATCACAGCTAAGACTATTATGTCCACCACCCCCACCAACACCGCCATCTCCACCATCGCCACCACCACCATCTATACCACTACTGTTTTTGCCACCAACTGCATTTCACCACCACAGCGGCTTCGAGCACCAGCATCACCACCAACATAATCTCCACCAACACCACCGTCATGACAGTATTTACCACCACAATTACTATAACCACTACCATCACAACAGTTACCAGCACTTTCATTATTACCACCAGTCACCCTCACAGCCACTACCACGATTACGGGAGCCCCACCACAAAACCCTCCTATATTATATCATTAGCCAGACTATTATCCCGTCCTCGGTTCTCCTCACACGTACTGCACACACAACCCCTCCACCCCTCCACCCTACCTATTTTCCTTCCTCCAGCCCTCTGCTTTCCTTCGTCTGTCCTCTCCCGTCCCTCTACTTCTACTCCCCTTCCTCTGTCCCTCTTTCCCGTCCCTTTACTTCAACCTTCCTTCTTCTGTCCTTTGTGCCCCGCCACTAATTGTTAATGGTAACAGTATTAACATTTATGCTCTTGTTCTCACTGTTAGCTGAATGAATTTGTTTAGTGTTTGCTCGAATGTTATATTGGAGTTGCCCCGCTCATGTGAGTTAATGGAATAGTTTTAACACTGAATATAATCGTCTAACGCTAACTAAATTATAATACTAGAGTTGTCCCATCCATTAGAGAGTTAACATATGTCCTAACTTGGTGGGTTGTAGGTATCTGTCCCTTCTCCCACAACGGTCCGTCAGATTTTTTTCCCCTTCTTTTTGAGGACTGCGTTGTTGGCCTTTGTTCTCCGTCCCAGGCTGGTTGGTTGTGTACCTTTGGCTTCCCTTCCAGATATTTGGCCTTCAGGCTTTTACCTTCTCTTTCTGGTTGGTACGTTGTGGATCTATCGTTCTTATTGTTTATCCCTTGTGTCCGGTGACGCATTTTATTATTATTATTATTATTATTATTATTGTTGCTGTTATTATTATTATTATTATTATTATTATTATTTTGCTGTCTTTACACAATTTTATTTAGCACTGAACCGATTCTTCCCCAGTTGGAGGAATTTGATATAACCATCAGGAATTCCATCATCAAAAGAGGTCCCCCCAAGTGTGAATCAAATTGTCTGCAGGCTGCAAGAATAAATCAAACACGTCACAGAACTGAAGGGGGAAGTGTTGAATAACTCCTGATTCTTGACGGACGATAATGAAACGTCTGTGATTATCCTGTTTGATCAGCCAGTATCCTACACTAAAAACAGCCTGTATCCCACGTTTTAAGAGAAAAGCAACAACTTAATAGGTCTCATATGCTTCAGAAATTGTCTTTAAAAATTTGAGAATTGTAGTCCCTTGGTGTTCCCAGGCTTAATAATACGCTCTTATGTCTTGTACCTCCCACGCCATACCCAATCTGTAGTTTTCTTTCCCCATCCCACCAACTTCCTCCTTCATTTCTTCCTCCCACCCCATTCTTCTATCTCCCTATCTGTTGCTTTTCCTACCTCCTACCACATATTCCATCGCCCCGTTTCCCCTTTTACCTCTCCACTGCCCTGTCCCTCCAGCATCAACTTCCATATCACTTCTCGCACCTCATCCTTCCCTTTCTCCCATCTTCCCCATTTTCTCCTTCCCATCCTGTCCCTCTTTCTCCCCGGCTACTCGTTTTCCTCCCTTTCACCTTACCCTTCCATTTCACCAACTCCACTCTTTTTTTCTCAGCAGTTCCCCGTCTCTTCCCCTACCCTCTTGCACCCAGAGCTCTAACCTCTTTATTTCTTCCCTCCCACGCCAACCCTCCGTCTCCTCTTCCATTCCCTACCCAGCTTCCCCTTCCCATCATCCCTAATTTACATTTCCATCCTCCCACCCTATTCTCCCATCTTCCCATTTCTTTTCCTTGCACCAAATCCTTCAATGACTCCATCTTCCCCCTTTCCTTCCTCCTACCCTGTCCTTCCATCATTCCATTCCCCCTTTTTCCTCCATCCAGCTCCATGCTTCTATCACTTCATCTCCCTCTTTTCCTTCATCCTACTCCACTTTGCCATCACTCCATCTCTTCTTTCATCCTGTTCTATCCTTCCTTCCTTCCTTTACTCAATCTCCTCTTTTACTCCGTCCTGACCCACTTGGCCATCATTACATCTCCTCTTTTTTTTCATCCCACCCCATTCTGCCATCACTTCATCTTCTCTTCCTTCATCCAGCCCCATCCTTCTGTCACTCATCTCCCCCTTTTTCCTCCATTCCACCCCACCCTGCCATCACTCCATCTCCTCTACGCCTTCATCCTACTCCATTCAGCCATCACTCCATCTCCTAATTTCCTCTGTCGCCCCCTACACTGCCTTCACTCCATCTACTCTTTTTCCTCTCCACACCACTTCCCCAGCTCCACCCTGCCCCCATTCCCCAGGCCCATCTCCGTGATCCAATTACCCGAGATGGTATTGCCCTTAAGCCCTCACTACGGATATCAAAAACACACCTTTAAGCGCCCTGGTTCACTTCTTTCCTTCACTTTGGGCCAGTAGAAGGTGTTCGGTGTTTAATATTGTTTTAGTTTTCGTCTGTTACTTTTTTCCTTCAGTTCGTGGAGTAAAAGGAAATCAACTTTTTTTTTCTTTTAGTTTTCATTATTTAGTTTTTCTCTGTTTTTGAGTTTTTGTTTTTTCTGTGGTTTTTGTCCCGTTTTTTTTTTTTCTTTTTCTTTTCTCCTACCTGTGGTTTTCATTTACGTTCATTCTTTTCTTTGTACTACTCAGGTCCATAGCACACGTATAAAACAAAACTTTAAGCGTCCTGATGTACTTGTTTCCTTCACATCGGGGAGTAAAAAAAAGATCGAGTGTCTTTTGTGTCCTCTTTTTCTTTTCTGTGGTGGTAGTTCTTTTCGCGCCTTCCTGTTGGCACCCTCTCTCTGGATTTTTGTAGTTTTTTATCTGCAGTTTTTGCTTTTTCCTCTTACTGGTATTACCTTTAACTAGTATGATATCAGAATATACAGTATCTAAAAGCAGACTCTTCATTTTTTTCCTTCAGTGTTTTCCTTCACTTGAGGAGAGTAGGAGAGACTCATTCATTTGTCTGTTGTTGGTAATTTTCAGCTTTTGTCTTTGTTTTTTATTACAGCTTTCGCATGACGTTTCTGGTTTTAGTCTGAGTGTTTGTGTAGTTAATTTACTTCCTTGAGGCTTTCTTTCTTTTGTTTACGAAGTTTGTTTTATCGTTCTTTTATTTGCATTTTTCGTTACATTGGTCTGGAGTTGTTGTTGTTTTTTCGCTGTTTTAGTATTGTTTTACCTAGGCACCGTCATCTTTGTTATTTACAATTTACTAGTTATTTTTTCGTATGTTGAGAAGTATGAATAATATATTGCTTTTTCTTGGCAGTTTTTCGTCGGTACGTTTTTATTTTGTAAACCATTCAACTTTTGGGTTTTCTCTTGTTGGTGATTTTTGCATTAGGGATTCTTTAAGTTTTGGTCTTATGAGTTGTTATCTTAGTGGCACCCATACCTAGAGGGTCCTTTAACTCTGCGTTTTCATACGTAAGCTCTTCTTTTATGGTAGCTTTTGACTTTGGACTTTTCTGTTATTGGCAATTTTCGTCTTTTGGCTTTTCTCTTGTCGACAGTTTTTATCTTTGGGCTTTTCTGTTATTGACACTTATCGTTTTGGGGCTTTTCTGTTGTCGGAAATTGTTGTCTTTGGACTTCTGATATTGGCATTTGTTGTCTTTTCTAATGTTGGGATTTTCTTCTCGTGGCCTTTCCGTTATCAGCAGTTTCGTCTTTGAGCTTTTGTTATCGGCATTTTTCGTTGTAGGTTTTTCTATTATTGGCAGATATCGTGTTTGGACTTTCATGTTTTTGGCACTTTTCATTGTGGGGCTTTTTTTTTTTTTTTTTTTTTTTTAATTGGCAGTTTTTATCTTTAGACATATCTTGTGTGGACATTTTTCTTTAAGCATTCACTTCTCTGCTGTTTCCACATATTTAACTTCCTCTTATTTGTTTTTCTCTTGGAGTCTGGAGTGATTTTCCATCGTTTTCTTGTTTTTTTTTTTTCTACATCGTTTTATCTCATCGTTACATTTAATATTTCTTCGCCTTGTTTAATATCATAATACACTTTGATTCATATCCACCTTAGACTCAAGTTTTGGGGACTGGAATTTGTCTTTACTATTCTCTTATATTCCTTTATTGTCCGTTTCTCTGATGATCTTTTTAAATAAAAAATTTGAAACTGAATACATGTTTTCGTCTTTTCTTACTCTTCTTCTCCATAATTTTCTCTCTGTCCTTCCATCACATAGTATTGTTTCCCGTATTTTTTTTTCGCCTTTTTCCATGTCTTTTTTCCTCCATCATCCTCGCAGGTAACTGTATTTTCTCTCTCGGTTTCTTTTCTTTGTATTGTATCTATTCTGCACTCCATTTCTTTTCTTGGTAATCTTCTTTTCCTCTTTTCTTTGTCCCACGTGAACTTACTTTTCGTTTTATTTTTCTTCTTAACTTGACCTCTTCCTCCAATAGGTCATCTGGTAATGGAGGTGAAAGGTCAAGATGGTGGTGGGGAGGGAAGAAACAGGGAATTTAACCACTTCACTCCGATTACTTCAGTCTTTCGAGCGACGTGGACGGGTAACTATTGTGACTGAGCCCGTTTCTTTGTATGTATCCTTGTGCATAAGTATGTATAATTTATTAAAAATAGCTGTCTATTCCAACTTGAATCTGAAGTGACACAAACATATTGAGTGGATCTGGGAGGAAGTGGTTCGATTTGGGTGCAGATTGAATGGCCAAGGTTACGGGAAGGTCAGTGTTCATGGGGTCGTATTATCTCATGATTCCTTGATTGCTTTGGATCAAACTTTGTATATACAGTGTATGTAGAGGTGGGAGGAAAGTGCTTAATTTTGGTGCAGAGGTGAAGGTTAAGGGTCAGGGTCAAACTTAGTGAGCTGCGTCAGTGTGCTGGCAGAGTAGTTTTGATCCATCTGTGTCCATGCTACTTTCAGACACTTTTAAACCGTTTAAGTGAGTATTCTTCAAGAATTTCTTCATTACGAGAAACTATTCCTAGATTTAATAATATTGCTCGAATGGAGCAAGAATCTGCCTAAAAAGACATCATTATATTCAAGGTGTTAGCTAATCGTATTAGAATCCTTTGCTTACTGTTAACCTAATTTCAATACGTACTGGTATGTTATTATGTGTCTGTGTATCTACCTGCTTACCTATATATTTGTCAACAGTGTGTGTGTGTGTGTGTGTGTGTGTGTGTGTGTGTGTGTGTGTGTGTGTGTGTGTGTGTGTGTCAGCTTATTTTCGTGTATTTACATATTTCTCTTGGTATCATTTTATGTTTGTCTATCTGGCTGTCTGTATGTCTATCCGACATCTTTATGTATATATCAGTCTGTCTCTCCATCCATTCATTATCTGTTCGTGTATCTGTGTGTGTGTGTCTGTCTGTGTGTCAGTCTCTTCCCAGACACCTAAACCTGCTCTACAGATCATTCAGGTTATCCGCGATAGAAATAACCTCCAAGCTTTTAACACCGGTCGCTGTCAGCCACTCCCATCATCCCTCCGTTCTGTACGGCTCCACTCAGTCTTACTCCCTCGGTCTCGGCAATCCTCTCTGCATACTTCTAATGCTCTTATCCTGCAGTTTTTTTTTTTTTTTTTATCATCACCTTCCTACTTATCTTGTGTCGTTTCATAGTTTAAGTCGTTATTAATATCCCGTTCTTTTATAACGTTCTTTTTGCATTGCCTCCCTTGCTCGTCTCTCACCTTCATTTACACTCTTCTTCGTATCTCCTTCTCCTTTTTCTTGTTCATACCTCTTTTTTTTTCATATATCTTTACATATAGATGTTTTTCCTGTATGATGTAACCTTATTTTTGAATTACCTCTTACTTGCATTTCTTTCATCATCACTTACACTGTTCTTCACGTCTGTCTTCTCTTCTTCCAACCTTTCTCTGTATTCCATAATATATTTTTGGATATAAACTTTCCTGCCTTTGTTTCTGCGCTGCGCAGTAATTGTTCATTCTTCAGCATCACCAGCAATTTGCTTCTATTTTTTCCCTCTTGTTTTTCACACTTATATCCGTTTTCCTTGTCCTGAAGTATTTTCACGTTTCAGATCTCATATATATTTCCATATTGCCTCCTAGCTCTTCATCTTTCACCTTCACAGTTACTTCTTTGTTACACCTTTGCCTTCATATTTTTCCCTTTTTGATGCCATTCTCCACAGTGTGTCATACACTCTAGTTTTAAGCTGTCATTACTTCTCCAATGTCGTATATTTAGCTTTGCATCTTGTAGTATGTCTTCGTCTCTTTCCTTCACTTTTGCCCATCTTTTAATCTGTGCTCTACTTTTCTCCTCTGTATCGTTTTTCATGCTTCTCTGTGTTGTCCTTCATGTATCATAAAGTATTTTTACGAATTCGTTCATAATTATTTCTGCGTCGTACCTTACCTGTTGATCTTTCACGTTTACTTAAAATTTCTTACAACTCTCTTCTTTTACATGTTGTTTTCACTCATTTCTCTGCATTTGTTCAGATAATCATCGTATTCTTTCTGTCATGATCTGTACGATAATCTTTACGTAAATTTATGTCTACATCGTCTCCAGTCTCTACATATTTCATGTTCATCTGTAGTGATCCTTGCATTTCTGTTTTCCATTTTTTTCTTTTTCGTGCTTTTTTATGCTTCAGTGCCCGTATGAGAGCAACCATGGGTGCCTGTTAAGTCTCTGATATTTATAGACTTGAAAAAAAAATAAATGTGTATCAGGCAGGCTTGATAACATACATGCCTTCTAATACCAACATGAGAGGGAGTTTTTAGAGTCTTTCACGAATATGGATGCATTAACGGAATTGAAATCATCACCGATAGTGGTAGATGACTTTTTTTTTTTATATCATTCACTTTCTTCTGTTTCCCTTTCCTCCACCTTTTGCCCCCATCTGTTCTCTCTTCTTTCCTCGCTTCATCACTTCCCATCTCTTTCCTCCCTCCACCCTCTTTCCCTCCTTCCCTCCATCCACTTCTCCCTCATTTTACCTCTCCACCCTCTCTCCCGCTTCTTCTTCCACCCTTCTTCTCCACCCTTTCTTTTCTTTTCAGCCTCCACCCTCTTTTCCTTTCCTCCCTCTTCTCCTTTCCTCCCTCCACCCTCGTTTCCATTCCTCCCTCCATCCTCTCTTCCTTTCCTCGCTTCACCCTCTTATTCTTTCCTTCCTCCACCCTCTCTTCCTTTCCTCGCTCCAACTCCACTTCCTTTCCTCCCTCCATCTTTTCTTCCTTTCCACCTCTCTCTCTCTCTCTCTCTCTCTCTCTCTCTCGTGGAACTTTTATTTCACCTCATTTTGCTAATTTTCTTTCTCCTTTTTCCTCCCTAATCCTCACCTTTCGCCTTTGTGCCCTCATCGTTTCCCCTTCTCTCTTTCCCCTCATGATTATTGCTCTCCCTTTCTCCAATTCCCCTCCTACCTCTCTCCCCTATCTCTCCCACTCATTAGCCTTTCCTCCATACTTCTGTCTCTCCCACTTACACCCTATTCGTTTTTTCTCCTCCCTGTTTTTTTTTTTCTACCTTTCAGCATGTTTTTTTTTTCTTCATTTTTCATTTTGCCCGATTCTTACCTCTTTTTCTTTCTCCGTCCCACCGTTCGTCTCTCCTTCCCAGCGTCTTTCTCTGCACCTTTTTCTCTCCTTACTACTTCTTTTGCACCTTCTTAATTGTTCGTTCTTCATTGTGTTCCCCTTTGTCCTCCCTCTTCTTTCTTCCTTTCTGTGCTTCTCTGTTTCCTCTTTTCCTGACATACTTGCACGTGCTCATTTCTCCTGTCGTCGTACTTTGACCCGTGTATGTCTCAGTGTGAGCAGATTAACTTAAACAGTTTCCATGTGGTTTGAACCAAACTTATTGAGACGTTGGTGGTATTTCCAATGAGGTGAGCTGTTGTTTTTTTCTAACAACTGGGTAAAGGTCAGGGTCATAAATTAAGGTCAGTTTATGTAATATTTATCTGACTTCGACTCAACTTGGTGGAAAAGTTCAGGGTAGGGCAAGGATGAAGGGATTCGATTTTGAGAACAACCAGTCACAGGTCAGTATCATAGGGCATCGTAAAATTTATGCCTCGGACAGTTCTGATTCGATTTGAACCAAATCTAGCGGAAAGGCTGTGGGTCAGCCAACGATAAGGAGATTCCATTTGGAGAACAATAGATCAAAAATCAGTGTCACAGGGCAAGGTCAACTCACGGTTCTGAATCGATTTGGACCAAACCTAATGGAACAATTATGGGCCAGACAAGAATTAATGAAATCGATTTTGAGAACAGTCGGCAAACATCAAGTCACAGGAAAGAGTCAAATGCTCGGCCCTTTTACCAGTTACAAGACGTGGGAGATGCAGTCTCAGTGCACCTTCTTTATTTTTTTCCTCCCATCTACTTTACCATCCTCTCTAATCATTTGCTTCCGGTTTTCCCCTCCCCTCAGATTTTATGACCCTCGTGTGTACTTTTTGTCACCTCTCTCTCATATTCTTCCTCCCATCCTCTTCTTTCATCCCATTCATTATTGTCTCTGTACTTTCCTCTTCGTCATTCCCTCCATCTATTTGCCTCACTGCCTGGTTTCTGGCTTTATTGCTCCTCCTCATCTCTTATTGTTTCCACTTCCGTCCCGCCCTTCCTCTTTTCCACCCTCCATCATCTTGTCGTCATTTTCTCAGTACTTCTCACTTTTCTTCTCTTTTTCTCAACCTCTCTCAAGTATTCTTAAATGTTTCACAGTCTTTCCCCACACAGTCTTATTATTAGTTTTCTTCTTCTCCCCCGCAGCCTCCTCTTTCTTCTCCGTCCTTCCCTCCCTCTCTCTCTCAGTCCCCCATCATTTTTCACTTTCATTTGTACTCTTCCTCCCTTCTTTTGTTTCACCCTCACTCCTTCCTCTCTTCCCATCCCCTTCGTTCCCTTCCCTTACTTCTTCCTCTGTTATCCTCCCTGCTGCTACTATCCTCCCTCTTTTTTTCCGGTCTTCCACATTCCCTCAGTTCCCCCCCCCCCATTTCTTTACCCCCCTTCTTCATTCCTTTTTGCTTCAACCCCCTTTCTTCCTCCGTCTCTTTCCCATTTTCTCCAACCTTGCTTTTCCCCCCCTTGTCTCTCTGTATTTCCCTTCTCTCACTCCTTCCTCTTCCCCCCCCCCTCCCTCCCGCGAATTGTTTCTGCCCCCTCCTTCTCTCATCTTTCGCCCAGCTTTCCTCCTGTTTTGTCCTATTCTTTCACAACCACCCTTCTTTCCTCCATCGCTCATTTCCTCTCATCCCTTACTGCTTTTACCCCACCTCTCATTTTCACCTTCCCTCCATCCTCTTCCACTCTTCGACAATCTCTCTTCGTCTCTTCATCCCTCTCCCCAGCCCTTCATCCCTCTTTTCCTCCCTTCTCTTCTACCCCCTACCCCTACAATTTAAATTATCCACAGCCGTTTTTTCTTCATCCTAACCTTCTCTCTTCCCTCCATCCTTCCCGTCCTCCTTTCTCTTACCTCCCCTTCTCCCCCCGCCAGTCCCACAATGCTCTTTGCTTTCAATCCCCCACTTGTCTTGCTTCATCCAACCTTCCTCTCTCTCTCCCACTCGACAACCTCTCTCCCTCCTTCTCTCCCCTCACGTTCCCTCCTTTCTTCCTTCCCTCCATGTCCATCCCTTTCCTTCTCTTCCCTGTCCTTTCCTTTCCTTTCCTTTCTTTTCTTTTCCTTTCCTTTCCTTTCCTTTCCATCCCTTCCCTTCCCTCCCTCCATTCTGTCACCCTCCCTCCTTCCCTTCCTCCCCATCTCCTTGCCTTCACTGCCCCTCCTCCAATGCCCCTTCCCCCTTTAACCACTATTAACGTCAGCTATAGTTTTCACTCCAAGAAATTTAATGACAATCCAATACCATTAACACAGGGACAACATTTTCCAAGGCCCTGTTTTTGTTTCTAGAAGGCCCTGGAAAAGTTCACTGAAGATCTGAAGAATTTACGGAAAGTTCTGAGGGGACTTTTGAGAATTCCTGGCTGGTTCCAAGAAGCTGGCTGAAGATTTTTTTTTCTTGAATTCCGAAAGCTTTTGAAAGATTTTATGGAATTCCAGCAACTTACTTACGACGTGAAGAGATTTTTGGAAGCTTTATAAAGACGCATTATAATTCTGAGAAATGAAAGAGGTCTTAGAAAAATTGGTAATGATTTTTAAGAAATGAGGAAATCGTATTACATTTAGTGAATCGATTATATATACTGTATCTATGAAATTTATGATATGGCTAGAAAAGTATTGTGTATATTTAGAATGTCTTCATTATTTTGGAATATCTCGGAAATATTCACACGTCTTGGTTTATTTGGAAATGCTTAACTGTGGTCTTGAAATATATCGTGTGTTGCCAGATTGTCTGTGTGTGCGCGTACGTATATTTGTGCAGCTGTTATACGAAGCTCTACTTATACTTGAGCTTACATCAGTATACCGGCATATGCAGAGGTGTGTGTGTGATTTGTATGGATTTTACCGGTATATGTATAGATGTGTGTGTGTGTGTGTGTGTGTGTGTGTGTGTGTGTGTGTGTGTGTGTGTGTGTGTATGTGATGTGTGTTTATCGTTGAATGTGTAATGCTACCCTTTCTAGACAGGTGTTGAATTGAACGTGAGTATGCTTTTCTGTATACTTGGTTCTCAGTTATATCTGACTTATTTATTTATTTAGTTTACAACAATTTTTCAAAACTATTCGTAATGTAATTTTCCTTATTTATTTATTTTCCTTACAGTTCCTTACCTGTGCCATTTGTGTTTGCCATTTTTTCGCTGACGTACTCAATGCTACTTTCTTTTTCGCGTTTTCTTTCCGTATTTTTCATAACTGTGATTCATTTCGGGAAGGGGGACAAAGGCAGATGTTCCCAGGGAGAGTCTTTCCAGGATCAGCCCTGGGGAGCCGCAGGTCAGTGTGTGTGAGTGTGTGTGTGTGTGTGTGTGTGTGTGTGTGTGTGTGTGTGTGTGTGTGTGTGTGTGTGTGTGTGTGACTAGACCGACTCGATGAATAAAACTCAGGCACTTGTACGAGTGAAACTACAAGACACCTGCATATCAGTGAGCTTTTTCATCCCTTTCACAACAAGGACTAAAGTATTTTATTCATGCTGCCCCCAGACGACTTGGCTTCTCATCCCAGGGTTCACAGCCGCCTTCATAAAAAATTTTGAAGACGTGAGAGAGCTATTATATTAGTGCCATAACTTTTTATTTATTTTTTATCACTAGACGATTTTATTCAGCGCAGGAGAAACCCCTCTTTGTCTGATGGTTAATAAAGGACTGTACTACTACTACTGCTACTACAATTACTACTGCTACTACTACTACTGCTACTACTACTACTACTACTAATAATAATAATAATAATAATAACTAATAATAATTTCTAAAACTTCTTATAGCTCATTTGGCACAACGATGACCTTTATTCTTTGCTGTCGCCAGTGATATTTACCTTAACGAAAAACTGTCATGGTGAAGGAGTTAATAGTTTCTTGAGATTTACGGAAGACGTCTGACTCAGCAATTTTGTGTGAGAAAGCACTAAGAAACCAGTATTAATAATCCTAAAAACCTAATCAGCTTTTATTGTCAACTTACTGAAAACGTAAGTACAGTTGGGAAGGAATAAATAATGACAAACTTGTGATAAAAACCCTAAAAAACTTTAACAATTTATGCTTAATCAAAGAACCTGTACGTATCATCATTTCTGTCTAAACCAGTGATAAAATTTTCTAAAAGGGTCATGAAAACGCCATAAAGTAACGACACAAACCCCATAACCGATTCTTCATAGCAGGTGAGACACAACGAAGACAAGATGATGCGAGACAAGGCCAGGCAAAGTAAAATCAGACGAGAGTGAGGCAAGACGAAAGGAAACGATATGAGATCGGACGAGAACTTCAACGTGACGAAACGGTGAGAGACGAGACGAGAGCGAGACAAAGAAAGTGAGGTTAGAAAATAATTAAACGAAGACGAGACGAAAGGAGACAATATAAAACGAGATGAGATAGAGACGCGAGAACGAAACAGTGTGAGATAATACTAGAGCGAGGACGAGGTGTTGCATGGTGGTGCAGTGGGGTTGGGTGGTGTGGTCTCGTGTCCTCGCCGCTCCTCTGTCCTCTTGCATATTTCATCCCCCACCGCGACACCCCTTCCCTCATCCCCTCTCGCAGTACGGTCCTCGCCGCAGCTGTCCCCCACTTGTCATCCCACTCCTCCCTCACACTGCTCAACACCCCTCCCCATTCCTTCCCCACGTCTTCCCTGCACTCCTTCCTCCACTTCTCCACATCTGTTCCCCTCCTCCTCTTCATCTACTTCCCACTCCCACTTTAACGTTTCCTGTTCTCACCTTCATCCCTCCTATTCTTCCATCCTTATCCCTCTCTTCTCATCCTTACCCCTCTCCCCCCAGTCCCCATCCCTTCCCCTTAACTTGTGTTCCCTCACCCCACTTCCCGTCCCCTCAGCACCACCTCCCTCCCCCTCATCGCTCACTTGTTCCCATTGAACCTCACCCCTCTCCCCTTCCCCTTATCTCTGATCCCTTCACCCCACTCCAGCTTCCTTCACCCCGCTTCCGTTTCCCTCGCCCCGCTTCCGTTTCCCTCACCTCTCTTCCCTTTCCCACACCTCTTTTCCCTCCCCATCACCTCCCCCCATTCCCACCCCTTCCTCTCGCGCCTTCCCAGCGCCATCTTCCCTTTCCAGACCTCCTTTTCCCCCATCCGTCCCGTTACCTGTCTTCCCATCCCGTTACTCATCTTCCTACCCCCTTCCCCTCATCCCCTTTCCTGTCAGCTTCATCTCCGTATCACCCTCTCCTCTCTCCCCTCTCCCCTTACTAGCCCCCTTCTCCCAGTCACAGTCACGCCTCTTCTTCTAGTCACTCCTTTCCATTTTTCCTTTCCCCTCTCCCATCTGCTCACCTCCTCCCTCCTTCCTCCCCTCCGTTGCAGCTCCTTAGTCTCCACGCAGCGGCAGAGAAAGTGGCATGTCTCGGATTTACGATGACACGCTGTTTGGTTTTGAACATACACACACCCTCACAGTGGTACAGCAGTTGTTTGACCCTCTCCTGATCAGAGCAACTCCAGTATTCTCATCCGTTTGACAGCAGACGGTTTTATCAGTTGAAAGTGATTCATAGGAGCATTCACAGCAATCCAGCAGTTGTTTGAGTAGAATGTCATGCACATCAGTATAGCAGTTGTTTGAGTAGACAGTCATAGCACTACTACATTGACTTGAGAACATGCGAGTACATACCGCGGCCCAGTAAAACAGGTTAGCCGATGCACAAGTCCCTAAGGAGATGGAGGAGGTCATGACGTCATGCTCGCCACTCGCTTGACTGAGTGTATCCAGCTCTCAGTTGTATCCAGACATAGAACTGAGGCCACTGTGATGTTATTTTTCGTCTGTGTCTTATATTCATGTAATCCACAAAAATGCCAAGGAACTGTTCTGCATATGGTTGCTTTAACACCAGGCCTAAGACAAAAGGCACAGAAGTTCAATATTTTAGCTTTCCAGGGGGGGGGAAAAAAAAAAAAAAAAAAAAAAAACATAGAGAAGTGGATAAATATTTGTCGTCATGCAGACAGAGTGAATCAATACAGTGCACTCATTTGCCCTGTACACTTCGCTGAAAATGATTTCATAGATGGCATGAAATATTACTTGGTACTGAAAGACGGAACAACCAACGAACCCTGAAGAAGCAAACTGCCCCATCTGTGTTTCTGTCAGATGGATAGTTTCATTAACATACAGCTGATCAGTATAGAATAATTTCGCCTGTGTGTAATGGTAGAAAGGTGTGTGTATGTGAGGGTAGAGCACTATGTAGTAGGACAGAGCTGTGTGTGTGTGTGTGTGTGTGAAGCTGCAGCATTATTTCTGAAAGTACAGCATTATGTGGTACAGCGTTATGAGCAATGGAGGCCTATTTTAGCTCTCCACCTGGCTGACCTATTTTACTGGGCCGTGATGCATACCTTCATTTACATGGATTTACATACACGACATTGTGTAAACTCACCGGTCGCTTTGAATACTTATACCCCTCTTCAGTGCCACAGTCAACACACACACACACACACACACACACACACACACACACACACACACACACACACACACACACACACACACACACACACACACACACACACCTAATCTCGACCTTACCCTGTGACCCTCACCTTTGACTGATTGTCAAAATAATATACCTTTATTCTTACCTCACCCTCAACCCTTGCACGAAGTTTGGTCAAAATCGGGTAAAAAAAAAGTTCATACTGAACTTACCATGTGATCTTGACTTTTGACCCGTTGCTTAAAAAAAAAAAAAGAAAAAAAAATGGTAAAACTTTTTTTTTTCCCCCTAAATGTGTCCAACTCAGGGCATAGGCTTCACAGGCTGCTCCCAAGGCCGAGTAGTCTTTCTGCGTACCATACACCTCCACATGCCACCACTACAGCGCTAACAGTCATTGTCTGTATTGAATACATGCACGGGCTGTTTCATACAGGACTGGTGTATTGGTATTAGCGGGGGTACTTTTATTACATGTCGGCGGGTCTTCTGGTAGATCATTAAAGTCTGTTTTTATGAAATTCAAATCCTTAAACTGTTCCCTGCCCCAGCGGGGATTCGAACCTGGGTCCTTTAAGACTGCAAGCCACCTCTCTACCTATTCAGCCACTGCCTTCTCCTTGGCCAACCTTCAGCATTTTCATCAGCTTTGCTGGAAATGAAATCAAAACTGAGAAAACTATACACCACAATTCTGTCCCTTACGTGTGACATACAACTCAGTCCCTTCCATATTCAGTGACAGACCAAGATACTGAAATGTTTGTCAGCATCTTAAAAGTTATAGTAATGAAGCGGTTAAATTATGTCAGAGAACATTGAATATCTAGAATGTCTATCAACGGTGTAGTAAAATTAAGCAGACATCTCCCCACAACGGAACGGCAATATATATATATATATATATATATATATATATATATATATATAATAAGACAGACTGTTCGTCTTTCAGGCAGTGTGGCAGTCATTTAACCCTTTGAACCAGGTGAGGTAGTCTTTTGATTTGTTCTTGCTTCTTTCAGACGGTTTTTCGCCATCTTTGGGAAGTGAAGGGGTCAAGGAAAACTATTTATTCCCAAGTTTGAAAAGTCTTTCTTAAACTAAATAAAGGTCACCTAATTTCAGCTGGAATAAAAGACAAAGTGCTATTCAAGGAGTTAAGGAGAGCCAAGAAACGGAGAATATATAAATTGTATGGTAATAAAGTAGCAGCATTAAGCACACACACACACACACACACACACACACACACACACACACACACACACACACACACACACACACACACACACACACACACACACACACACACACACACACACACACACACACACACACACACACACACACACACACACACACACACACACACACACACACACACACACACACACACACACACACACACACACACACACACACACACACACACACACACACACACACACACACACACACACACACACACACACACACACACACACACACACACACACACACACACACACACACACACACACACACACACACACACACACACACACACACACACACACACACACACACACACACACACACACACACACACACACACACACACACACACACACACACACACACACACACACACACACACACACACACACACACACACACACACACACACACACACACACACACACACACACACACACACACACACACACACACACACACACAGCATGGCCCTGTCCATCTTTTAGCGGGGTACGGGAGTCGTTTAAGAGCAGACTAATGCATTCAGAGCCACGGGGAACAAAGTAAATTTCTCATCCTGTTTCCTAAGCTACACACCCGAGCAGATATATTCCAGCAGATGCAGACAAGAGGCAGAGGAGGGGGACATAGTAACTTTAGTGTCTTCAGTCCGGTGGCGAATATTTTCCTGTTCCTGCAACTTCAGGCCGATTTAACTCAGCTGAAAAGACCTCGAACAGGACGGGTTGGATATTGTAATCTTGATAAATCCCTTCACAGCCCGATGTCCATCCGAAACTAAGTAAAATCGTGTGATGTAGAAATGTAAACAAATAAAACGTCATCACAGTTAAGGAGCTAGGAAGAAAAAAGGCATGTGAAGTAAAGAAGAGATAATATTTCATCCAGCTTCCTGAGCAACACAACCGAGCAGCAATTCCTGAACAGACAGACAGGAAGCAGTGAAGGGGACATGTTCACTTTACGGTGGAATGGCGGACAATTACAGCAGTCATGTAAAGTGTCGGCAAGCAGAAAAAATGGCGTGCTGGTCTTTTAAAGTAGCGCGGTGGTCGTTCCCCGCAGAGACAGAGGGTAGGGAAATAGTGCACTGGGAGGACAAAGAAATTAGGGTGCTACGAGAACAAAGGAATTAGGGTGCTAGGAGGACAAAGATATTAGGGTACTAGGAGGACAACGAAATAGGGTGCAGGAAGGACAAGGAAGTTAAGGTACTGGGAGGACAAAGAAATTAAGATACTGGGAGGAGAAAGAAATTAGGGTACAGGGAAAACAAAGAAATTAGGGTTCTGGAAAGACAGAGAAATCAGCGCCCTGGGAGGACAAAGAAAATAACGCACTAGTCGACAAAGAATATATTGTACTGGATGGGAATAGTGTACAGTTGCGTTCAAGAGAAACGATACACATATGCTCATATTATCTGCTGTAGAGTCTGTTATTGCTGAGATTTGGAACCGTTTCACTTACGGCTTTTGGTGCACTGGTCTTCAGTGCGCCCAAAAGTGAGGGCATTAGTTCCAACTCTTACCACCAGTGGATACCAGAGTACACTAAACTAATATACGTGTATCGTTTCTCCTGAACGCAACTGTACATGTAGGAAAAAGAAAAAGATAAACTGATGAGACGAAGGAAGTTGAATACTTGTGAGACAAAAAAAAGGGGGGGCGGTAGGTTCTGGTACGACATTGAAAGCACAGCACTAACTGAGCAAAGAAACCCGCCCTTCTTTTATCTTCTTTTTTTTTTTTCTTTTTTTTTAAAGCAAAGAATATAGTATATTTCTTAGTTTGGAGCCATTTGTAGTATATTTAGTTGACCTTTGCACAGTCCGGTACCATATATTTTGTAAACATAAAAAATCAGATTCTGCAGTATAGCACAATAAATGCTGAGAGATACAGAAAACAGTAAAATCTACTAATCATAAATTAATTCTTGGCAGAGACATAACGTGAGTAACCATGTACTAGTCACAAGGCAGACTTCTTTAGATTTTTTGATTAAAGAACATAGATCGCTCTTAATGCGGAAAGTTTTTACAGAGAGAAGAAAAAGAGTGCCCAGAAAGTGCAACACCCGCAACCACCAACTGGACACACGGCTCGAACTTTGACCTTCTCATATGACCTTTACCTTTCACGGATTACTTTCAAAACTGAACTCCTCTGATCTTCCCTGACCCGTAACCCTTCCAATAAGTTTGGTTCAAATCAGATCAAACCTGCATCAGTTAGTCTCACCCTGTAATCTTGATCTTTGACCTAACCCTGTGACCTTGATCCTCGACTGATTGTTTTCAAATATGGATTATTTTTTTCCCTGTCATATCCTCAACAGTTAAAAAAAAAAAGTTTGGTCTAAATTGAATTAAAAAGAAATAACGTGACCTTGCCCTGTGACCATAACCTTTGACCTATTGTTCTAAAAAAAAAAAAAAAAAATTGGCTGACTATTTACCCTTCCACCCACCTTGGTTTAAATTTGAAAATGTTCTGTTATTTTGTTAACAAACACACACTTTGACCTTTCCCTGTTACCTTAGCATTTGACTGACACACACTGATCAAAAGATAACATCCGTTCTTGCATCGCGAGTCGCGGGTGTGAAAAAACTGTATTATCCTTACAGTTGGGGTTTCAAGAGACAGTGTGAAGAAAACATTATGAATCGTAAAGAAAATCATCTGACCGTCCAGACGTAAAGAAAATTATATTTTTCGCAGTTATTATTCTTCGTAGACACGGAGGGCAAGGGAAAATGCACACTCATAATCTGATAGACGTTGTTCGAGACAGGCAACAAACAGGCAAGTATACTCGCCATCTCGCTGAAATTCAATGTACTTCCTCAGCGTCAAGTGGCGGAGAAAGCGCGTCTATCTTCTTGCTCAGGAAGCAGAGTGTTACAGCAGTATTTTTGAGCAGACACAAGCCTTCCGCCCGACAGTAAGCAGGAAAAATAACATAACCGGCTTCTCTCTTAGCGCTTTTCTTTTGTAAGTGGTAGTTCTTTGGCCATTATCCCCTGTGCGTGGGAGACTACCTGTCATCTCTTTCTTACAAGGTTATTTCTTCATGTACCACGCTAAGCCTTTCAGTACGGTGGGGTTTTGTATGGTTTATTCTTATCACCAGACGATTTTATTTTACTTAGAAGAATCTGCTGTTAGTGAAGACAATAGAAACAGTACCTTTTAACCGCTTCATTATCATCATGTCTTTTACATAGTATTGCGCCTACTGTCATGCAGTTTTATTCACCCTGGAAAAGATATGTTGGTCTAAAAGGGATGAAATTCCATTGACGTTTTACTTCATCAAACAATATCGATATTACCATTATATTAGTTAACATACAAGAAAAGTGTAGTCGATTAAAAAAAAAGAGTTATTGGTGCAGATTTAGCGTTAAACAGTCCAACACGGTGGACAGTGACTTAATAAATGCTAGATGATTTTACCTCGCGCTGGCAAACCTTCTTTTACGAGAATACCATCTGTCACTTGTTTTTGACATTGCCTTTATGTTTTGGTTATTACATGCATATCCAGATGACATTTGATTGATCTTCTTGGGACTATGCAAATTGTATTGGTCATTTCGGGTACCATTGGATCCCTCTAGCGCGACACTTTTCTGATCGATTGTCCCAAAGATGAAAGTAAATATGCCAGACACATCACCAGGAAGAGGTACTTGAGTCTTCTGTGGTGACGGGTGTCCGAACCCAGTCGGCCGTAGTTTCGCCAGCTTTGGAGGCTTTCTGTCATTTCTTCCTTACATTTTCATTTTTGCATCAGGTGCGTTTGTATTCCCTGGTATAGTATTTATACAGTTTATGTCCATATTTAAAAAGATGTCACTAACATTTCAGAATATATCCGGATGTCGTGCGCAAAATAAATCGCTAAGGAAAAGATGATAGTTTCTTAAGCGCACGGGAATGCGGTTGTTTTCCTAATCTCAGTGCTCACGATTGATTGAGGATCAATGATTGAAGGTAAGTGTGATGCTTGATTCCCTCTAGTATTGAAACAAGGAAATTACAGCAGGCGTAATTGTACATAAACGATTCTCTTGAATCCTTAAGCATGGATGGTAGTAAGAGGATGAAATGCGAGAAGGGGTACAGCAGGGAAGGAGGGGCTGCAGGTACAGTCAAGTACTAAAGTGAGTTCACCTCTCCTGCTTCTTTTTTCATCACTGGACTCGTAGACACTTGAATGTGGCGTAGTGGACTGAGGTGCATAGTGTCATTCATCTTTATGCACTTTAATCCAATACATCTCATCCAAGCATCTGTGAATTCAATAATAAGAAGCGAATTTTTGTGCTTGACTGTACTGTCGCTGAAAAAGTATCTGTACTAAAGTGACGTAAGTCATATTAACACAACAGACGAGGAAATGTGGAATACCGACACCGCCCAAATTCCTCTACTCATCGTGGAGTCTTGCGTCCACGTGAGTAAGAAGCCTTTTTTGAGCGATAGTACAATCAGCACGATGACAGGGAATAGGTGAGCGTGAATGTAAGGAAGTCAGCATGACTGTCCTTTGATCTCACACTAATGTATGAAAGTGGAGCTTAGACTTTGGAAGGACACAGCCAGGAGTGACTGGAGTGGAAATGAGTCACATGAGTGGAGCGTGTGGAGTTTTGAGGAGTGGCGGACAGATCAGGAAATTTATGAGCCTTGTGGTGTTGTTGTGGTGGAAAGAATTAGGTGAAATACCTTTAGACGATTTGGCCTAGTAGAGCGAATGAAAACTGAGAAACTGGCTAAGAGGAAGAGAGAGATGGAGAGGGAGACCGAAGATAAGGTGGAGGAACGGGCTGAGTGAAGAGGTATATTAATGACTGATGTTAGACAAAGAGTTCCCTGATGGTGGAGGACAGGGCGACTTGGAGGCGATTTCTTCGAGATCCCTTCAACGATTAAGGCGTTTGGCTACAGATAAACAGGATGGTCCTTCATAAGTACAATGGTTAATGAAGGCTATACCTAACGTCTGCAGTCCCAAAACGTTCCTCCAAGCTGAAGAAAATCGTCTCTGAAAATAGTATCTGCTCCGTATAAGGACGTCACTGGATTTTAAAATATTAAGCAGATGTTAGTAAAGCAGAGCAAAGTCAGATGTAATAGCCTAGTTAAGATGTGCTTAGTTGTTACAGATATGTGAAAGGTAAGGAGAATTAAACTTAACAGTGAGAGTGTACAGGAAAGAAATGAGAGGAAGACTGATAACACGATGGAAAAAATATGCAGAGGACTGCGTTAGAGATGGTGTCTTGGAGTAGATGGAGGGTGGGAGTGGTGATGAGCTGTGATAACGTAAGTGGACGGCATTTGGTCGCGGCCACTCTGGATGACCTTTGGAATTAAGCGTCTGACATTGGACAGATGGAGAGATTAGTAGATTTAATTGTACAGTATCTCATCAGACATTATCGTACGAGTCCCTCAGTAGAAACACAACCAGACTAAGCTCCATGTTGTAGGCAGATGGTGTCGAAGTTCAAATAAGGAAAGTTTACTAACAGTCAGGTTCTAATGAACCACTCTGAGCATAATAAAATCGCTAAACTTTGACTACAGCAAAATACTCGAGATGTCTTGATCATGACAGAGTTCAGCATCGATGGTATTAACACTGCCGGGTTCATATACTCACTTTCAGGTGGTTAAATCGTTTGGTGTTAAGTGCAATAGAGTGATACAGGTTATTCAAACGATGAGAAGGCTAAGTTCTCCATATTCGTTTTCATCTGTTTCACTGTAGTGTGACTTAATTTCACCCCATTTTTAAAAATTTTTACTCGTTTTTTCTCATTTCATTATATCGTCCTTTTTTGTTTCTTGTTATTATACTTTTCTCTTCAACCCCCTGCCTTCCCACCTCCTTCCCGAACCCCTCTTTCTTACTTTCCCATTGTGATTTCCTCTGTGTGTTTTTTTTTCTGTCATCTTTTTCCTTGGCCCTTTTTATAATTATTTTATACTTTTCAACCCCCTGCCTTTCCACCTCTTTCCCGAACCCTTCATTTTCACTTCCCTATTGTGAAATCTCGTGTTCCTGTTCTTGTGTTCTTTTTCCTTGGCCCTTTTTATAATTACAGTTTTCCTTTCAACCACACCCCTTTCCCTCAATCTCTTCCACCCTCCCCTTTATTTTCCAGGTTGGTTTCTCCATTTGTTCATTCACGTTCTCACTCTTGTGTATCCTGAATCTCCTCCTCCCTCACCCCCACCCGTCCCACCTCTTGTACCCCATTCATACTTCCCCCTCTTCCTCCCTCCCTATCGCCAGTATCTCCAGTATGATCTCTCTTCTTCCTTAAGCTTTCTCACCATGTTCCCTCAGTCGCCTCCAAATCGCCTTCCTTACCCCGACACAACCCCACCCAACCACACCACACTCCCTCTCACCCTTCATTCTGATTTATTTTTCCTTCAGTTTCAAGTTTGATTTTTTTGTTTTTTGTATCACTGTCGTTATAGGGTACACTTCTCTGTGCCCCCTCCCCTCTTTCAAAACTCTCTGTTTAACATTTTTTTTTTTTTTTTCGTTTTCTGATATTCTCACTTCGGCTTTCCTCAGTTCGCAACTTATTTCTTTTCTGTCTTTTGATATCTCTAAATAAAATTTAGCTTTCTTCCTCGTTCATTACCCTTAGAAATCCCCTTCACCTAACTGACCCACTACTCTCCCCTTCTCAGCTCCCTCCCCTCCCTCCTTTCAACCCCCACTCCACCCCCTTCATCCTTTTCCCAAGTCCCCCACCCCACCATCCTTCAACCCTCCATGGCGTCTCCGCTCAGATTGTTTTTTTTTTTCTTGTTCTTACACTTTCATTAGACTTTTCCTAAATCATCTCACTCTCTTCCCCACCTCGCATCTCCTCTCTCTCCCCCCTCACCTCACAAACTCTCTCCAACTCATCTCCCTCTTTCGCCAACCCCCCTCCCCTCCATACGTGCCCCTTTTCTTGATCTATCCATTTTGTTATCTCCCTTTCTCCCTCCTTCGTAACACTTTTTCTCCGGTCACCCTGCCCCTTCCTCATTTATCAACCCTCACCCCACACCCAATCTTCCCCCAACCCTCTTGCTTTCATCTATGATTTCTCCCACTTTCATTGAACTTACCTCCGGCATCACCCCCACCTGCCACATATTATAACTCCCCCCCCCCATTCCCACGGCCCCCCTACCGCCTTCAGCCCCCTCTCCCCCCAGATCCTCTCCCTCCCCGCCAGGCTTTATCCCTCCCCCCTTCCCAGGCCCCAAGTCCTTCCACTCCTCCCTCCTACATGATTTCTCCATTCTGATTTTCCCCTTTCTTACACTTTCATTACATTTTTCCACGATAATATCCTCTTCCCCCACTCCAATACCCCTCTCCCTCCCCAACCGCTCCCCCAGCCCCTCCCTCAACCCCTCCTCCCCTGCAGTACTCCTACCCCTCCCTCTACCCCTTACCCCACTCCGACCCTCCTCTTCTTCCCCCAAACCTTTTCCCCTCCCACACCCTTTCCCCCACTCCAGTACCCTCCCACCTCCCACACCCCTTCCCCTATCCCAGTACCATCCCACCTCCCTCGAACCCCTCCCCATCCTCCAGTCCCCCACCCCCTTTCGCCTGGCGCTTACTTTCGCCTCGTTCTTATGCAGCGTATGCAGATTAGCTTGATTTTCCCGAGTTTAACAGGGCGGCGGGTCCTGTTTGCGCCGTAAAGTGAGAGGCCAGGCGTCTACACGGAGGGATTATCTCACAGGCAACGGGGCAAAGCTGTTCGCTCAAGAGTGCATTTGTATATTCTTTATCTATCTATCTATGTCTGTCTGTCTGCCTGTCTCTCTGTCTATCCTTCATTCTATTTATTTACCACTCTCAGTCTGTCTGTCTAATCATCTACAATGTGTGTGTGTGTGTGTGTGTGTGTGTGTGTGTCTGTCTGTCTGTCTGTCTGTCTGTGTGTGTGTGTGTGTGTTAAACCAGAAAAAATGTCCAAGAAGACGGACCAAGAAAGGGTTTTGCCAGTTTTCATCATAGCTGTAAATTAAGATTACATGTTTTTTTCTGTAGCTATGCATGAATGACGTAGCACTGTATTAGAGAGGAACTGTGTGACCAAGTTATTAGTGTTGAACACGAATCCCCTTAACAGTGTATTGATTATTTTATTTATATCATATCAGCATCGTCATCGTCGTCGTCGTCGTCTTCGTCATTATTATTACTATTATTATTATTATTATTATTATTATTATTAATATTGTTGTTTTTGCTGTTGTTGTTGTCTTTGTTGTTGTTGTTATTACTGGTATTATCATTATCCTTATTGCTGTTTCCATGCGATGTTCAAGAATAGATCTAGAAAGTTCTTGGGTGTGGGGCTGGGAAGGAAGGGACCTGAGAATACCTCACCCTCTCTTGTACGTTGAAAACCAAAATTGTACCGCCACATTCAAATGGCTCAGTGTAACCCACTTTGCCGGAGGTCGACCTGAAACTGAATAAAATCGTCGGGAGGTATTCATAGATATTTTAAATGAAAAATCCAAAGATGTTCAAGTTCTTTATTGTGATGACGTCCCTTTAGTTGGTTAATTAAAGAAACATATAAAAGTAAAGGTCTGTATTTTCTAAGAGGACGAAGCGTTACCTCCAAGAAAATAAAGGTCCTTGCTTGTATATAGTGCTTTAATTAACCAGTTCCTCAGGCATACCAGCCCTGCTAACGCCCTTTTCGTTCTTTTGACTTTATTGAATATAAAATAGAAGGAGCTACAAATCTCTTTCATTAACTCCTTTATTTATTGAATTTAAAATAGGAGCTACAAAACTTTTTCATTAACTCCTTTATTATGACACAATTTCCAGTGTTGAATAAAATCGTCTGTGGAAAGCAAGAATAACATGAAGCAGCGTCATCGTCCTGAGGGGGTTAACCTGTTTTGTATCGTGACACACCTTTACATTGTTCAGGCTACTTTACTCTGTCTTTAACTTGACCTAAAATCGTCATCTCTCCATCTTGAATGCTAAGTTGTAACGATAGATGAACACTAGAATATGATGCTAATTTCAAAGAAGTACTGTGGAAATGATGTATAGGTGTAGTATTGTCTTTATTTTTTTTTTAGCTCCATAAAATAAACTACAAATGGACGGAAATATGTACCTGGCTACAATAAAAAAAAGAAATATACCGTATAATTTAATTCAGGTCTGATGATCGCCCTCGAAAAGTCAGAATATAACAAGAATAACATTTTAAGCAAACGTCATCATAGTGAAAGGGTTGATGACCGCTTACAAATGCTGAATATGTATGTATGGAAAGTCAAGAGACAATCACCATTTTCTTTTTTTCTTTCGTTTTTCTTTTTTTTTTTCCCCCCGGTGTTCAAGAATGGCTGGGCAAAAGTTCTCGAAGAAAAAAGGGGTGAACTCGTTTTACCCCCTTTTATAAATGTTGCTCCTTGAAAAGTTTTGCGTTGCCTGCAGAATTTAGTGGCCGCTGTGAAGAAAAAAAAAAAGAAAACGGGGTGTTGTATTTCTTTTCTGCGGGTGTTTTAAGAAAGGCCTGAAAGACAGGTGTAAAGTTTGTATTTATTCATTCATCTGTATATCTGTTTATTTATCTTTTGGTATCATTTTGCGACTGTTTTGAGAATGGCTTAACCTATTCACTTTTACCATTCTTGGAAATGGCCTAAACAGGGAAAAATTATAAGTGTTCATTATATTTTACTCTGTACTGTGGATGTTTTGATAAAGACGATGTAATGGGGGGTGCAGCTTATTTTGGAAGTTCATTACTTTTCCTGCAGGTGTTTCGTGAAAGGCAGCAACTCTGGAAGATGAAGTGTGTGTTGCTTCTCTGTGGGTGTTTTGAGAACGACGTGAAATATCTGAAAGGTCAGTTCTTTTTTAAACAGTTTTGTGAGTTTTGAGGACTAGAAGAACGAAATACATTTTATTATTATTATTATTAGTCGTAGTAGTAGTAGTACTGGCATTAGTATAAGTATTGGTATTACGATGGTTGGAGAAGGTGTAGTTTATTCAGGTTTTTTTTGTTTTTGTTTCTGTTATTGCCTTTAAAAGGCTTTGGAAATAAGAGTGGTATCCTTTCCTCTTGATCTTTCATCCCTGACTTTGGCCTCAAAGATTTAATAGATATAGCATTTTTCCGCAGTTTTCAATATTTATTAATTGAGAGTTTAAGGAGAACAGAAGCTGCGGTATATGTTTATTTTTTATTGTTTTTTTTTTTTGTGGATGTTTTCAGAATAGCTTTCAAGATTGAAAGAAGTTGTATTTTTTCTCTGAATTCGTAGTTTTTCGGTGGGTATTTTGAGAATGACGGAAAAGTAATGGAAAGTATTCTGCAATTTTTAGTTTATTTTCCTTCTGTGCGGAGACTGAGCAAGGAGTAGAAAAATTAAAATATTCATTTTTCGGAGGCTTTATTATTGACTAGAAAGAACAAATTTTTTCAGCGGATTTTATATGAAAGTCTCGAAAAATATTATCTATTAATTTCTGTAGTGAGTATTATGAGAAAGGTTTAAGAAATGGAGAATGTGGTATATTTTTCTTCTGTGGGTGGTTTGAAAAGGGCTGGAAAAATAGGAACAGTTTGTATTTCTTCTCAACGTGTGTGTTAAGAAAGGCTTGCGAGAATTGTTAGGTCGGCTTCTTGAAAAATTCCTGCTCTTTCTTTCTGGCGTGCATTTTTCCGCGGCATTGCTGGTGAACCGAGCACTTGTCACCGCATTTCACAAGACATTCACACAAACACGCTGCCTGTCGAGCTTTGGGCTAGTCCCCCCTCCTCCTCTCTCCTCTGCTCTTTCTGCGTCTCTTGCTTTATCTCTTACTCTTTTCTGCATTCCAGCGTCTTTCACCCGCTTCTGTTTCTCATTCAACTGATCTCTAACCCATCCCGTATTTTCCGTCGGTTCTTTTTCTCACTTCACCGCCTTTCCTTTCCATCTTGTTCTCTTCCTCCCTTTCTTCCCATTACTCACCTACACTGTCTTAACTTCTAATATCTCTAGCTCTTCGGTCGTCATTCTCTCCCCCCTTTTCTACCCCCCCCACTCTCTCTCTCTCTCTCTCTCTCTCTCTCTTTCATAATAAATTCTCATTACGTATATATAAATATGTTTACCTATATATATATATATATATATATATATATATATATATATATATATATATATATATATATATATATATATATATATATATATGTGTGTGTGTGTGTGTGTGTGTGTGTGTGTGTGTGTAGAGAGAGAGATAGATAGATATAAAATCATTACCTGTAAATCTTTCTTTCACTGCTCTCTCACTTTTGTCTCTTTCTTTATTCCCTTGCATATTCCCAATTCACTCTTATCCACTTTTTCATCTAGTCTTCTTTTCAACCAGTTCTCTCATTCTCACTTGAATCATTCACCCTCTACATCTCATTTTTTTCTCAGTCTTTTTTCTGTACTCCTCTTCCACATCTGTTTCTTTCCACCTCCATTTTCTTCCAGTCTTTCCATCTCACTTTCTCTCCTTTTCTTTTTGTTTCTTTCTTTACTGCTTCCTTTTCTGCGTACCATACATTCCTTTCCCTCACGTCTACCGTCTCTCACCTCTCACCCTCATCTCTCACTTACCACCCTCCTCTCCCTTGTTTCTCCTTGGTATCTACCTTGTCATCTCCATTTTCTTTTCTCGCACTCTTATTTTCTGTCTACAAGTATATCTCCACTCCTCTCCTCGTCCTTTTCTCTCCCAAGTTCCTCCTTCTGTGGTCGTATAGTGACTTGCTCTTGTTTCCATTTTCCAGTCATTCATTTCCTAGACCTTTCCTCTTCTCGTCCTCAACCTCCCCCAGTTTTCAGTCGTACACTTCTTCATCCAACCTAGTTAAGCTCGGCTAAAGTCTTCCATTCTCCCTTCTCCCCCTTCCTTCTTTCTCCAGTTTCCCTCTCTCCTCTTATCCTTTTCTCCATCTCACCCTTCATCATCTCTCGAGTGCTTCTTTGCAAATCTCTCTAACTCACCGGAACTCTAACATTATTCCCTCATTCCATTTCGCTCTTGCTTCTGTGTTTACTTTCCCTCACCGTGTACTGTACCACCTGATCTCTTGCAGTCTCCAGTTCTTTATAATATTTCACACATATTTACTTATTCTTTGTTTCTGTCTATTTTCCATTAATCATAATATCTTCTTATGTTTGCCATCACCCACTTCCCCATGTTTATACTTATTCCATTTATTTAATCGGTTTGTTTTTCTTTTCATCTTTATTGTTGCCTCCAGACGATGTGTTCAGGGTACGGGACACTTTACGAACCGAAAGATTTTTTTTTTTTAATAGCCATAGTTAACACCTCCAATAGAGATTCATCGTAAACTGAAAAATAAATCATCTGGTGGCATCCTGATTAAGATAAAAAGATAAACCATTTCAGTGAAGGTATTTATTTTTCTGTATCATCTTCCCTGCATCTCCATTCCTCTCCTTTGACTCTGTTTTCCTTTCCCTTGACTCTGTTCGCAATCCCACCAGCTCCCTACCTCCCGATCCACTAACTCAGTCTCCTTTAAATTCTGCCAGCACTCAACCTTCCTCCCGTTTTGACCCCCCAGTTACTTTTCCCCCTTATAGTCTTGTTTGCTTATTTTTCTAACCTTATCCTGATTTCCGTTTCTCTCCCTCTTATCTCTGATTTTTTTTTCACATCTGTCAGTCTTCTCCTAGTTTCCATCCCGTCTTCAATCCTTCTTATGTCATTCCTCTTTCCTTTCTTCAACTCCTCCCATCCGATTTTCTCCCTCCTTTTCAAACCTTCTCCATTCCTCTTTCCTTCCTCCTCTCCAAAATCCACTCCCTGCCTCTTACCTCCACCCCACCCCCTCACACACACCAAACACTTCTCCCTTTCTTTAAACTCCACCCTCCTTCAACCCACTCCACTCCTTCCATACTTCTTCTTCCTATCCCTCAATACTTCTCTTCCTTTTTCTCTCCCTTCCCCTGCCTCATGTCTTCCTCTTTCCTCCCTTTCCCCTCCCTTCCCCCACCTCATACCTTCCTCTTTCCTCTCTCCTCTCAATGTCCCCTCTCACGTCTAACCACACTCTCCATGTACTTTTCCATTCCTCCATACCCCACATTCCTTCAGTCCTCTTCCTTCACTCCTTCCCCCTCCATCCCCCCTCTCCATACAATCTCTACTCTTCCCCTCCTCATCGACCCCCATCCACCCCCTTCCCCTGCTCCCCCTCTTAACCCTTCCCCTCTCTCAACCCTTCCCCATGCACCTCCTCTCAACCCCTTACCGTAGTACTGCTTCACTCTCCTCTCTCCACTGTCCCTCACTCTCTCCATTGTGAAACTCGGGGTGACACGTGACACTGGCAAGACACGACACACACACACACACACACACACACACACACACACACACACACACACACACACACACACACACACACACACACACACACACACACACACACACACACACACACACACACAGTCACATACCTGTATTCGTGCATATGCACGTGCACATATACGCAGTCACATATTCATGCATATGCACATGCACACACACATGGAGATGCATACACACACGAAAACGCGTCCACATAATACATGAAAATGTGCACACACACACACACACACACACACACACACACACACACACACACACACACACACACACACACACACACACACACACACACACACACACAGTGACAACAATACCCTACCCTCTCACACACCTACTGCACAATGGCCCTTTCATGAACTCACCTATTCGGCCAACTTTCCTTTGTATGCAAGTGACACTGTACTCACACACACACACACACACACACACACACACACACACACACACACACACACACACACACACCATCCACTCACCCGATGTAGTGCTGCTCTCGGGTGGCTGCCCTTTCCTCTCTTCTTTCCATCTTTCCTTCCTTCCTCTTCTGTCTTTCTTTCCTTCATTCTGTCCTTTTCCTTCTGTCTGCGGGTGACTCTACACTAACAAGCCAAATGGTTTCCTTTACACCAGGAAACCATTTAGTACGCTGGGTGGTAACTGTAGAACCAAATTATGGGACCAGGTGGTTTAGTGGGTAATTAAGTCTCTCCAGTCAGATTGAGCCTGGGTAGGTTTATATAACATTGTAATTTGATGCTAATCACGAAGAAGTGATACCGTATTGAAAAGTTAAATAGCAGTAACATTGTCATTTTCTGGCGCTGATGTACGTGAAATAGCCAAAAATGGGCGAAAATCTGGCCTAAGCAAAGGTGAAAAAACACATAGTATTTACTGAGGTGTACAGGACACCTTCTTTGTTTTCTTCTGGGTGATTTTGTCCAGTTTTTATGACATACCCCGCCTACCTAAAGGTTAAGCCCCTCACATCACCCACGTACTGATCTAACCAGCCCCTTCCAACCAGTTATTTAATTTCCAGACACTTGCTACTTATCCACCCCCACCTCCTTATTATCCCGCCACCCATTCCTCCACCCACTACTTCACCACGTACCACCCACATATTAACCGACCACCCATTCCCTTACCCACCATCCATTCCCTTACCCACCATCCATTCCCTTACCCACCATTCATTCCCCTCCCCACCATCCACCCCCCCAACTGCCCGCCACTTCCCAACTTGCCTCCCCCAAACACCATCCACTCCACCACGCACCATCCACTTCCTCCCCTGCCCGCCATTCCCCCACACACCACCCACCGCCCACTCCACTCCCCCAGACCTGACCATTGTTCCTCCCCAGACATTTCAGTGGAGCTGGGTAGCCACGCCAAGACGACACACCATCTGTCTCTCCCTCCTTTCCTCCATTCCTCTCTCTCTCTCTCTCTCTCTCTCTCTCTCTCTCTCTCTCTCCCTCCCCTACCCTTTAGCCATCCCTCTTCTCTCCCCTCATCTTCTTATCTCTGGCAGCCTTTTTCTTGTCCCCATTCCCTCCCCTTTCTTCCTTTCCCCCTCCCTCCCTCCTTCCTTTTTCTCTCGCGTGCTGTTTATTTATTTTCTCTTGCTGTTTGCTGCACTCCCTCCCTCTGCCCTACTGTCATCCTTCCTTATTCTCTCCATATCTACTTTTCTTTCTTCTTCCTTCATCTTCGTGAATCCTCTCCCTTACTCCGTTTTTCTCTCCTGCATTCTCTCTTGCTTTTATTTCTCCCTTGTATCTCTCACCTTCCCCTACTCACTCACCCTCACTCTCATTCACTTACCCTCACTCTCACTCACTTACTCACTCACCCTCACTCTCACTTACTTACTCACTCACCCTCACTCTCACTCACCCACTCACTGACTCACTCCCTCACCTTTCCCTTCATTTCCTCCTTTCGGATTATCTCTTGACTCCTTTCCTCCCTGCCTCCTCTCTTTCCTTCCCTTCTCCGTCATTTTCCCTCCCTCCCTCTTCTCTTGGTTTTCCTTCCTTCTCTCCTTCTTATCTCTTGCCTCCTTTCCCCCCTCCTTTCTACACCTTCGCCTCTCTCATTTTCCCCTTTATCTCCGGCCGCCCCTTCTCTCTCTTTTCTTTTCTTTTTCTTCCTTTCCTTTTCGTCTGTCTGTCTGTCTGTCTGTCTGTCTCTCTCTCTCTCTCTCTCTCTCTCTCTCTCTCTCTCTCATCCTAAACTTTTTCACTTTTCAGCCTCGCCTTCTCCTTCAAATAATTCTTTTTCCTCTCTGCCCCAACTTTTCCCCTTTCTTCCTTCCTTTTCCCTCATGTCTTCACTTCTCCATCTGTGTCTGTTTCTGTCATGCTTTTATCCCTTACCTGTATCTTTCCATTCTTCTCACTCCTCTTTTCCCCATCTGTTCCCTCCTCCATATTTCCTTTCCTTTCGCCCTTCTTTACACACAATTTTCTTTATTCCATATCCCATCCATTTCTTTCTCGCTTTTTTTCTCTCTTTCCACTTTCTCCCACTCGCTCTCTACAATTCCCCTCCCCCCTTCTGTTTGTCTGTCTGTCTGTCTGTCTGTCTCTCTCTCTCTCTCTCTCTTCTCCTCCCTCCTCCCTCCCTCCCTCCCTCCCACCCACTCTTCCCACACCTCCACTTCCCTCCCATATTCCTCCGTCCCACTCCTTCCTCTCCTCTTCCTGACCTCTCTCCTCATTTCCTCCTCCTTTACTCTCCTCCTTCCATCTCCTTCTTAATTCACTTCCTTCCATCTCTCCTACTGATTCATTTCCTTCCTGCCTTCTTGCTCTCTCTCCTCTGCACGTCCTTCCTCCTTTTTTATATTAATTTCTTCCTTCTTCATTATCATCATTGTTATATGTCATTATTATTATTATTAATTATTATTATTATTATTTTTGTTGTTGCTGTTATTATTGTTGTTATTATCATCATCATCATTATCTTCATTATCATATTTTTGCCCCAGTTCCTAATTTCATATGTAATTCTGTTCTTATATACTAACTCTTTTAATCACAATATATTTATACTTCTCCCTTACTGTCATCACACAATTTTACTCACATCAGGAGAGACCCTTTGTAGTGCAGGGATCAGAGAGGACATTTATTGACCCCTTCTATTACGAAAAACCTCCAATAAACTGAATAAAATCTGTCTGATGGTAGGAAAACTAAAATGCAAGTGACGTCATTGTAGTGGAGGGGTTAAGCGTAAATCATATTCTCTTATTTTTTTAATTATATATCGTTGATTCTGAGCTGTTACTGGTATTTTCCTCCCTTTTTGAGTTGCTGTTGGCCCATTGCATTTCCTAGTCCTTTCCACTTTCCTTCATATTACTTCTTTTATATCTCCATTTTGTCATTATTCTCTCTACATTATCCTAACCTATTTCTCATCCTGTGTGTGTGTGTGTGTGTGTGTGTGTGTGTGTGTGTGTGTGTGTGTGTGCGTTTTAACGAAATTGCTCAAAAGTTTTTATCCAGTTTCACCCATGATTTGTGGAAAGGTGAAGAAACAGCTCATAATAGAAAAGTATTTTAGAACAATAGGTCACAAGTCGACTTAGTAAGACTAGATTAAACGATGACCCAGAAGACTCAGCGTAAACAGTTTTTTTCCAGTTTTGACCAAATTTGGAGGAAAGACCTGGCGTAAGACAAGAAATAAATGGTTCAGTTTTGAGAAAATCAGTCAGGGGTCAAGTTTGCAGCGGTAGGTGAGAGTTCAGCCTGTGTGTGTGGTTGTTGACAAATGACTCAAACACCTTTGGTTTGATATTAACCAAACTTCGTTGCATAGTTGAAGGTTAGACAAGGAGAAAACTCACTATTTGTGAGAGCATTAGGTCGAAATTCAAGGCCACAGGGCAATATCCACTTAAAAATTTTTTTTATACAGTTGAGACCAAACTTTGTGCAACGGTTAAGGGTAAGACAAGCATAAAGACTCGATTTTCAGAACAGTCAATCAAAGGTCAAGATCACAGGGAATGGTCAGATTCCAGGGTTACAAGGCAAGTTTAACTCAGTTCTCATCTGCTGTGAACCAGTTTAATGAAAGGCAACGGTCAGACAAGAACAAAGGGATTAAATTTTGTGAACAGTTAGTTAAAGCTCATGGTCACAAGGCGGCAGGGTCAAAGGTTGGTTTGTGTATTTATGTATACCTAAATAACTAAAACAGCTCTGATCCGATTTCGATCGAACCGGGTGCATTGGTTGAGAATCATCCAAAAGGTACAGTAGAACAGTAGGTCAAAGGTCAACGCCACACGACAAGACCATCTTCAGCAGATTTTATCCGCTGTAGACTAACCTTTGAGAATAAGTCAAGGTCACAATATAAGGTCAGATGTCAAGGTCATTTTCAGAGTCAGCTCAAACAGTTTTGATCCGATCTGAACCAAAGTTGGTGGAAGTGTTAACGATTAGGCAAGAATAAAGGAATTCGATTTTGATAGTAATCTGTCGAAGGTCAAGTCACATTGCAAGTCAGTTATTCAGCTCTTACATCAGCTGCTGGTCGAGGGTGGTGCATTCTCTTGGTGCCTCTTCTGTTTTTTCCCTCATTCCTCCGTTCCTCAATACTCTTTCGTATCATTCGCCATTGTTCCATTCCTTCCCTTACTCCTTTATGTCTTAAGGGTTTTTCCATGTTCTCACTCCTTCTACCCAGTCTTCCCTTATCTCTCCTTGTGTCTGTCCTTTCCTTCTTTTTTTTTTCTTTTTTTTTCCTATTTTCTCCTACCTTTTCTTCCTGCTTTCTCTCTCGGCACTCTTGCTAATATCACGACTTTTTTTTTTTTTTAATCTCCTCTTCATATCCTTCATATTTCGCTACCTGCATCACACCTCCCTACCAGTCCCTTCTTTCATTCCTTTACATCTCGTGTCCCTCTCTTCATCAGGTTCCCATTTTTCTCCCCTCCCTCCTTGTTCCATTTAGTGCCATCTCCATCTTCCCCCATTATTATTTTTCTGTCCCCCCCCCCTCTTCCTCTTACTACTTCCTCAGTCTTTTCTCCTCTGTTTCTCCATCCTTCGCTGTCGCTGCCTCCCTTCTTCCTTCCCTTCATCTCTCCCACCCTTCTTGATTTTCCATCCTTTTCTTATAGAACCTTGAAAGATAAAATAGTGATTGCCTTCCCTATAACAAATTCCCTCAAAGGAAAAACACTGCTTACTGTTTGTTTCCCCTTATGCTTCTGTGTACACCCTCCATTCCTCTACTCCTCCCTTCTCTCCCCATATCTTTCTCTTTCATTCATTTCTTCCCTCATCCCTCCCTTTTCCCATTTCTTTCCTTCTCTCCTTATCCTCCCTCCTTCCCTTCCCTGTTAAGAACGTTCTGGAAACTAGGAATAAATATAATAACGTTTGATTTCCATCGTGATCGCGTGTACTCCCTTAATTCCCGCCTTTCTTTACTTATCTTTCGCGGATAAAATAATTTTTTTAATTATAACCCTACCTATAAATGACAGCCACGAACCTACCAACGGCTATGTTGCTGTTTGCTTTCCTTCGTACTCTTTTTGTACTCCCCTCCCTCCCTCTCTACACCCTCACTCCATTCTCTTCCTCTTCTTTCCGTTTTCTCCCTCCCTCGCTCTCTCTCCTATCTCCCCCTCCTCACCCCTCGTCCCCAGACGTCAGGTAAGCGCAGTAACTCATGGGCAGGACGGAGTTTGTTCCAGCTCAGACTTGTTGCTATTTTTACCTTGCAGTCTCTGTGGCTGTGGTCCCGGCTGTGGTTGTGGCTGTGACTGTGGATATGGCTGTGGCTGTGACTGTGATTGTGGCTGTGGCTGTGGTTGTGACTGTGGCTGTGGTTGTGGCATTAACAGTGGATGTGGCTGTTACTGGCTTTGACTGTGGCTGTGGTTGTGGCGGGGCTGTGGCTGAGACTGCGGCTGTGGCTGAGACTGCAGCTATGGCTGTGACTGCGGCTGTGGCCACGGAGGAGGAGGAAATTTTGTTTCGTCCTCTCTGCTCAGTTTTTCGGACAGGTGACAGTCTCGTTTGCGGAGAGGGAGGGTATCAGTGTGTGTGTGTGTGTGTGTGTGTGTGTGTGTGTGAGAGAGAGAGAGAGAGAGAAAGGGTGAAGTGGATGCTTGCAAAGGGGGGGGGGTAGATCTTTGAGGGGCACCACTGGAGAAGAATGGGGATACATTTGGACTGAGAGGAGGGAGGGAGTGTGTGTGGGATAGGAGGAGGAATGACGGTCGTGTGCGTTTTCTGGGTAGTGATGGAGAGGTGCTTTCGTGGTAAGGGGTTGGGTAATTCTTGGTAGTACACGGCAAACACACAGAACAGGAGGGACCATTGACCGAGGGAGAGTACCCGTAATGATGATGATCTGACCTCCGTGGGTAAAAAAAAAAAAAAAAAAAAAAAAACTGCGGTGCAATGCTCTCCTCTTTCCCCCACTCCCTTCGGTATAACAACCAGAAGGGATAATGGTTATTGGAAAGAAGAAACATGGATTTTTTAGCAGAGACAAGAGAAAATACTGTGAACTGTTCTGTCTCCATGATTATAAAAGAAAAAACAGTTACAGTAGTCAGCCGAAATTTTTTCATTGTCAGTCGTTTATTTTATGCGCCGAATTATATATATATATATATATATATATATATATATATATATATATATATATATATATAAAGCAACACACTTGCGCTTTGTGGTGGTGAGGTTACTGTTTTATCATTTTTTATTTTTTATATACATGTAGTGTCAGTAATGATGGAACTTTTGTTAGCATATTTATTAATACCTCTGTCTGAATAACAAGAGTATACTTTACCCATTTTTGTATTACATGGTGTTCTTTGTGTTTCATCTCAATGCGTTTCAATTTTTGTAACATACTGCATCTCGAGCAAGTTGTCGTAACTGAAATCGTTGTGTTGAATGAGAAGTTTGGGCACTGAAACAAGTATTCACCTTTGTAAACGAGCATATCAAAGTCCTCTGTTTTCCAGTAGGACAGATGTCGCAGTGATGGAACTGTTTCATTAACTCACACTAGTACAGTCTCTTGGTGGTGTTTGGGAACCAGGCAATACAGTCTTACGGTTGTCGTCTGATTAGTGACATCCGAAGTTTGGAGACTGTCTGGTGCATCGTGGTTGACGTTCCTTGCCATGATGCCTGGCGTCATATTAGCCTTGTTCCACAATGCAATTCTCTGCTCTGAGTTAATCAAGTTATTACTGATAACATCTCTTAGATCCCTTTCAGCTTTTGTTTCCGCCATTGGCGTTTCAAACGTTCGGTATTCGTAAGCAGTATTATCATGAAAGTGAATTGTCTTAACGATCATGTGCGTATGTGTGTGCTCTCTATTGTGAATTGGAATGTGCCTGCGTGCGTATGCATGCATGCATATTCATTTTGCTCGTGTGTGTGTGTGTGTGTGTGTGTGTGTGTGTGTGTGTGTGTGTGTGTGTGTGTGTGTGTGTTTCCAAGGTGTTTGAATGGAAAAGTGAATCTGTAAAATGGTTTACTTTCCTAATATACGTTCACTTGGCAGTATCGTAAATCTTAATCTCCGATTAAATGTCTTCAGTACTTGTCTTCATTAGTTTGTCATCTCCTTTTTAGCTTCCTTTACCATTACCTTCTCCCACTCGTACTCCTCATCTCCTGTCCTACCTTTCCGCCATCTCTCTCACCCACCTCTTCTCCTGTCCTCCATCTCCTCCCTCCTCTCTTCTACCCCACCTCCTTCCCTCTCCCCTCTAGTCCACCTTTTCTCTTCTCCCCAGCCTCCCCTCCTTTCCCCAGCCCCCTTCCCCTCTCCCATTCCTCTCACCCACCTCCTTCTCCGTCCCCCACCTCCTCCTCCTCCTCCCCCCCCCCCCGCCAAAGAGACACCCCTGGTAATCGCAATATCGCAAATGGAGTTTTTTGTGAGAGTGTGATGAAGCTGCACTCTCAGGGCACTGCCACCACCATCACCAGTACTACCACTACTACCACTCGCTTAGTACTCGGCCATCACTATTACATTATTACCACCATCAGTTGTTATTCTGCCCATCGCTAGTTCTACTATTACAACCACTCATTACCATTACCACCAGCAGTACCACCACTACTACCACTCTGGTGTTACACTGACATCCACCAGTACCACCATTACTACCACTCTCTTGTTACTCTGACTACCATCAGCACCACCATTACTACCGCTTTGTTGTTACTCTGACTACCACCAGTACCATCACTAATACCACTCTGTTGTTATTCTGACTACCACCAGTACCATCACAACTACCACTCTGTTGTTATTCTGACTACCACCAGTACCACCACTATCACCCCTCTTGTGTTACCCTGACAACCACCAGTACCATCATTATCACCCCTCTGGTGTTACTATGACCACCACCAGTTCAGCTGAGGATATTTCTAGTATTGCATTGGTTAACTGTGGTCCCTTTCAACCTTTTTACCTGTTGAATTTCCCTTACCTGAAAAAAAAAAAAATCCCTCTTGACAACCAAAGTTGTTGTTGCTCAATCCCGATCTGTCTGGCTAAGCAGACTCGTCGACTACAGGTAAGCTTCTGAGTCTGTGGGACCGTCATACAGGTACAGCACAATACATACATTTTTAGAACTCAGGCGACCCCTTGTGGTGGACAGCGCCTCATCAGGGTCAGGCCAGGGTCCTTCCCATGGCGAGGTACAGGGAAGCATGAGGTTTGTCTCCAGGATGAACTCCAAAACTTCTCCACCTTAGATGTACAGCACCACCACGTGTAGTCTCCTCATCAGAGCCAGATAGCCGAAGTAATTTAATACATCCATAGAAGGCGAAAAGAAAGGATTTAGTTAATTTACTGTTGCATCCGCTTTGTAGATTGAACCATTTCCACATATTTCTCTTTATGTACCCCATCCCGTCTGATGTACATCATGTTCCCCACAACTCTGTTCGTTCATCCATCATTAGGGCAGTACGCAGGTACTTCAGCTGAGCCATCTATCGGCTTGTGTCCCTTATGCATCGTCTACGATTGGCTGGTGTACGAGTGTCTCTGGTTTAAGTATGCAGATTGCAATGACTTTACCATGGTGTAACCAGACGTTATAGCTGAAGGTAGTTTGTGTGTCGTATTAGTTGAACAGTTCGCCGGTACAAGTAGCTTCAAAATTTGAAGTCCACTTCTATAGGTCGCATTACTTAAATCTGCAACGCGGATGAACTCTTTAGCTGATCTTGTATAGTCAAGGATGAAAGTTCACTAGCTATTCCGCTGCGACTACTGCATACTTAGAGCTCGTCGCTTTCCTTCCTGACGCATCACATCAAAGAGAGTCATCTACCAGCGGGGAAACATACTAAATCTCTTTCGGCATAGAAATCATAAGCAAACAGAGAAAAGTGAGAAGAGAAACTTATTATTATTATTATTATTTTTTTTTTTTGCCCCAACTGTACCAGCGAGGCAGAGCAGTATGAATCTGAACAGAAAAACCTAAAGAAAGACACATTATGTTAACGACTTTGCTGTAGGGGTGATACTTGTTACATAATCGCACATCCTCCAAAAAGTACAGTAACATCACTAAGCAACACCGTCACCACTAGTAGAAAAGTTGCGTAATTTGTGTGTTGGATTCTTGACTCGCACATTTTCTTAATTTATTTATATTTATCGTCCCTTCTTATCCTCCGAGACTAGCTGTTTGTGAGAGGTTGTGGCGACACCTACTGCTTGCTACATTGACACCCACTACTGTAACCCTGTTGCTCTGACCGCTACCATTATGTCCGGCATATCTCTTACTGCACTGGCCTTTGACCTCCCCTTTTCAGACAAGTGTTCGTGCACCTTCTGTTTAATTTTATTGTCTTGATGTTGACAGTGATATTACAACACAACTACTTCTCTCTCAGAACATTACTAGGAATATTATTTCTTAGACCGCCACTCCTACCATCACTGTAATTACAACCACTACTATTGTTGTGATCATTCCAGTTACCACTAATATCATGCCTGGAATTCTTGTCAAGCAGTTGAAGTTCATAGCCTCGTTGCTTCCAAGCACCGCCACTATTTCACTTAATCTTTTTTAAAAGAGTGACCTTTACTACTCGTGTTATTAGTGTGGTTACTCATATTCTTTCTACACCTATTGTTACTCTACCTACTCCTCATAGCCATTGTTGCACTGTCAGGAATAGTTTCCTTTATCAGTCAGTCAATCAGTCGTTTTCGTCATGTCCCCCTCCCCTCAACCCCTCTCCCCCTGATTTCCATATGTATGGGCCCAGGATCCCCCCTGTATTCATCTTAGTGATTCTAATCGATTTACCAATGAGAATGATAAAGGGAGCTACCATATGTTACGTATCAACGGCATTGATGTGTTCCAGCAAATAATGTATGGTATTAGTACTGTTGCACTATGTAGTACTACTGGATTTCCATTTACGCAGTCAGCTATTTGCAACTTACTTAAGCAGTTTTGTAATCGAAGCAGCTTCATGGCGCTTTAGCAAATTGGTAACTTTATATAACTGTACTGATCAAAATCAGCCTTACTACTGTTACACAACGCTATACAGTAAATCTTGCCACACACACACACACACATTAATCAGCCTTACTACTGTTACGCAACGCTATACAGTAAATCTTGACACACACACACACACACACACACACACACACACACACACACACACACACACACACACACACACACACACACACACACACACACACACACACACAATTCAATACAGTACCCATACAAGCCAGTCCATTAAATATACACACACATACACAAACGCTTTGACGCATTTCTATATTTGTCTCACCCTTCCCCTCTGAACTGGAGATATTAAAGAGCGTGTGTGTGTGTGTGTGTGTGTGTGTGAGAGAGAGAGAGAGAGAGAGAGAGAGAGAGAGAGAGAGAGAGAGAGAGTATGCAAATTGTTTGTAGACAAAACATAGCCTACCCAGTCCACAAGTTATATATGTAGTTTTTTTTTTTATATTTCCCACATTCTCTCTCTCTCTCTCTCTCTCTCTCTCTCTCTCTCTCTCTCTCTCTCTCTCTCTCTCTCTCTCTCTCTCATGCTGTCTGTATACACCCAGTTTCACTCCCCCTATCCCCTCAGTCTCATACAAGATACGAAGATTAAATACTGTTTTCATATCTACCAGGACTTCCTAGCAATCAGTCGTACATCAGTGTCTGTTTGTCTCTCTATATCAGTTTGTCTCCTGGTGTCTCTTTCTGTCTCTGTAAGTCTGTCAGTCCACGTATCTCTGTGTTCCTATGTCAGTCTGTCAAATCATTATGTCTCAATCTGTCAGCCAGTCAGTCAGTCAGTCATTCAGTCTGTCACCAGCTTATCTATCGTCTGAGTGATGCCCTGGACAAAGGGACCTCTCCCATATTTCCACATCTGCTTACTAATATACACATTCCACCTTCCTCATATACTTCCCTTCGTAGCCCTGCCCCCGCTGTGTCCAACCATCCCACCAGGGCGATGCTAATGGCGATAAAAGGTTTGCTACGTAAGCCTAGTATCGACCGTATTGATGTAATCCAGAGTAATCCCTCCATTTGTCATTTGCTTTGAGTACGTAATCGGACCAACAGATACAGTACACAAATACTCATGCCTATACGCAGAGATGCATACACTTGTATGTGAATAAGTGCCAGCACACCTACATGTTAGTTCCCACACATGCTCATGGAAATACACACACACACACACACACACACACACACACACACACACACACACACACACACACACACACACACACACACACACACACTAGCAACGACCCACACGATCAGTATGTTATCCCCGCTGCTGCCTCGAGGGGGTCGTGGTGCCCTACTTGTTGCTGAGGGGAGTGTGTTGGGGAAGGAGGGGGGAGCAAGGGGAGGGGAGCGCCAGGAAGGAATGGGGAGTCGTGGTAGGGTAAGGAAAGTGCTGGGGAGAAGATGTGAGAGGAGACAAAAGAGAGGTAGAGTAGTGGAGAGGGAAGGAGAATGAGGAAGAGAGAGGAAAGAAGAAAAATAAAGGAGGGGAGATGGGTCAAGGAGGAGGAAAGAAGAAGAGAATGCAGGGATACAGAATTATGTCGAAGTGAGGAGGAAGGTGTAGACTGAGGTAAGAGTTATGGAATTAGAGTGGGGTTTCAAGAGGGAGAGAATTGAGTTAAAGTGATGGAGGGGTATCAGAGGGGTGGAAGTATGTGAGATTAAGGTTAGGATGTAAGAGTAACAGAATTTTGTGTGAAAAAGGGGCGCATGTTAAACTGAAGAGAGTATCGAAAAGTGCGGTGAGAGTGTAAGTGTGCTTGGAGACGGTGAGAGCGAGGGACAGTGTAAGAGTGTGGGAAGATGGCGTGAAGGATGTGGGATTTTGAGCAGTGTAAATGTGTGTGTGTGTGTGTGTGTGTGTGTGTGTGTGTGTGTGTGTGTGTGTGTGTGTGTGAGGGGAGGATGGAGGGAGGGGGGAGTGTGTGTAAGAAAGATAAGCTTTTGAGAATGAGGGAGAAATATGTCGAAAGAGTGGTTCTAAGGAAGGAGAGAAAGACAGCGAAAAGCACCATTTAAATACTGAAAGAAGAATAAAAGAATGAAATGAATGAGAGGGTGAATGGTTACCGGGAGAGTGAAAAATTACTGAGAATGAAAGGAACTGTAAGAATGAAGGAAAGCACTGAGAAAAAGTGTAATGCAAATTAGAGAAAGAATGAGATAGAGGGATGTGATATGTGAGAGTGACAGGAGGGCAAGAGAGTGAAAAATCTATATGAGAAAGAGAAGAGAGTGTGAAAAAGTGAGTGAAAGGATAGTGAGCGAGTGATGAAGTTTTGAGAGAGCGAGAGGAGGGTGTGAGAGTAAAAGGAAGCCAAGAAAATGAAAAGGAAGTGGAGGGAGGAAGAGTGAATTAGCGAATGGAGAGTGAGCATGTGAGATAAATGAATGAGAGTGAGAAAAATGTGTGAGTACGAGTATGAGAGAGAGAGAGAGAGAGAGAGAGAGAGAGAGAGAGAGAGAGAGAGAGAGAGAGAGAGAGAGAGAGAGAGAGAATGAGAAAATGAAGACAAAAATAAATCATTGAAAAGGAGAATAAAATAGTGAAGGAAAAATGAGCGAGAGTGAGGGGAAATTGTGAAAGAAAACCAGAAACAGCAAGAGCAAGTGTGGGGATTTCTCTCTTTCTCTCTCTCTCTCTCTCGTTTTATATTTTTTAAGAGGGGGTGGGTAAGGGGTGAGGGAGAGGGCAGGTAGGGGGAGTGTGAGAGGAGGCGGGAGTGAGGGGAGTGTAGCTATAGTTTGGGTGAGTATGCAAAGCGAGTCGAGGTGAGGGGAGAGTGCAAAGCGAGGGGAAAATATGGGGAGGGTGTCAGAGGGCGTTTGAGGGGAGAGACTGGAAGGAAGATCAGGGGAGTGAGGGGAGGATTCTGTTATTAGGATTGGGGGGGGAGGACAGATTGCGAGAGAGAGAGAGAGAGAGAGAGAGAGAGAGAGAGAGGGTGAGGGGGGGCAGGTCTGTAAGATGACTGATAAAATGGAAAATGAGGGAAGGATTTTGTCATGAGGGAGACGGAGGTGGATGAAAGAGAGTGTAAGGGGAAATATTCGGTTATGAAGGAAGGGTGAGGGGAGGTTATGAGAGAGAGCAAGGGGAGGAATATGTTATAATGAAGGGTGAAGAGATAATGAAAGTTAGAGAGTAGGGTGAGGGGAAAAGGCTGTTATGAGAAAGGGTGAGGAATGATGGGAAGAAGGATGGTAGAGAGAGTGAGGGGAAAGAAACGAGAATGCTTTTGTGAAGGGAGGGTGGGGTCGGATTGGAGGAGGGATGGATGAGGGCATGCGAGGAGTGTTAATGACAAGTATGTGATGGTGAGAGAGGAGGGTACGAGAGAGCGAGAGTGATTGAACGAATTAGTGGGTCACTTCGCAAGAGCAGCCGTTCTCTCTCTCTCTCTCTTTTTCTCTCTCTCTCTCTTTTTTTTTTTTTTTTTTAGATCGTGCCCCCCCCCCCAAGCCTTGTTTCACTTATTCACGAGCCCCCCTTTGCCATGGTCAACATATCCACCACCACCCCGACATCATACCATCATCTGACCCTGAAAACTTTGTCCATTTTTATTATTAATTTTGCCCCCGGCCCAAGTGGATGTTAACCCAGTTGCATATAGGATGCTTTAGCCCTTCTGCAGTTCACTATACCCCTCTTCCAGGAAAGGAGAAAGTTGAGGGATTTGTATATGTTAAGTGGGGTTTGGTCTGCATTGCAAAATCACACTTACTGGCATGTAAATTTTTTTCTCGAAACTACCAGATTAAAGAAAAAAAGCAACAAGGCGACCAGGCAACAAATTTGGAGGAAAGCAACCTCCTCGTTACACGGGTACAGAGAAAAATGTTCTTTGAAGACTGACACAGACGGTATATAAACGCAGAATATAAATAGTTTCATAGTGACACACACACACACACACACACACACACACACACACACACACACACACACACACACACACACACACACACACACACACACACACACACACACACACACACACACACACACACACACACACACACACACACACACACACACACACACACACACACACACACACACACACACACACACACACACACACACACACACACACACACACACACACACACACACACACACACACACACACACACACACACACACACACACACACACACACACACACACACACACACACACACACACACACACACACACACACACACACACACACACACACACACACACACACACACACACACACACACACACACACACACACACACACACACACACACACACACACACACACACACACACACACACACACACACACACACACACACACACACACACACACACACACACACACACACACACACACACACACACACACACACACACACACACACACACACACACACACACACACACACACACACACACACACACACACACACACACACACACACACACACACACACACACACACACACACACACACACACACATTCAAGCCACCCACTGTTTTTTCTCGGAGTTCTCACGCCCCCTTAGAGGGACGCGCACCCAGGTTGAGAACTATTGGTCAAGAGAGTTAATGAAGAGTGGTGTAGAGGGAAAATGTGTGTGTGTGTGTGTGTGTGTGTGTGTGTGTGTGTGTGTGAGAGAGAGAGAGAGAGAGAGAGAGAGAGAAAGTGTGATTGAGTCAGAGTGTTAACTGTCAAGAGTGAGAGAGAGAGTGTGAGAGGAAAGGAAGCAAAGATAAGAATGATTGGAAAGAGTGACGGAGAAAGAAAGGTTAGTGATAGGAGAGTGATAAACTGGTCGTCGAGAGAGAGAGAGAGAGAGAGAGAGAGAGTCCATCCAACTCTTTCCACTGCTGTACAAAGAAGCGATACCAACGTTAAAAATAGTTAACGAAAAAGAAACCGATATTAATCTGATTTGTAATACTAATATTTGTAGACAGACATGTTGGCATTGAGTGACAGATACACAGAGAGGGAGAGAGAGAGCACAACAGAGAGACAGACAGGCAGCAAACAAAGACAAGGTAAGAAGTTAATGGATAGATGAACAAACAAAACTAGAGGGGCACTCAGTGGAGCGCGTCTTTCCGACAAGGGCATCGCAGTTTCCAAACCACTCTTCATACTGGGTTAGGGTTTCTCATCATTGATTAAGGTTTCGCAAAAAGTGTTATCCAGATCCAGAATCTGTAATACGATTCGGATCGGTCCCAGAAGTTAATCGATTATTCCATGGGACATGGTTTATCTACCCACCAAATTTTGCCAACATATCTCTCTTAGTTTTTGAGTAATCCTGCTAACACACAAACAAATTATCAAACCAACAAACATACATAGGTACAAATATACTCTCCTTATCGGAGAGATCAAACAGGGATGAAAACGTACTCTCCTTGTCGGAGGGAATAAAACTGATGAAAACTTTGTAGAGAGCGAGACAAAAAAAAAAAAAAAAAAGACTTTATGAACAATGTGGAAATTTAAAGAGAGAGAGAGAGAGAGAGAGAGAGAGAGAGAGAGAGAGAGAGAGAATAACACAGCCCCTTGTATTTTACCTACCCAGCGATGGATTTTTCACAGACGCGATAAAATTGTGAGATTTAAAGTAAACAGGAGGAAGGGAAGCATGAAATAGGATTGGCAGTGAATGTAGGACGGTTTTTTTACGCTAATCCAAGTGCACAGGGGATTAGGGCCAGGGCGATTAGAGAGGGATTTAAGAGAGTTGGAGGATTAACCTGGTGGGATTTGTCTGTGATATATTTAGATTTGTAGAAAGCAAAAGAAGTAGAGGGTTTAAGAGAGGTTTTGATGTGTGTGTGTGTGTGTGTGTGTGTGTGTGTGTGTGTGTGTGTGTGTGTGTGTGTTTGATGGGAGCGAGTTGTTTTAGTTACATATAGAGAGATTTGCCGAGAGGTTGGCTGAAATATGAAATACCTAGAAACTAAGTACGATATTAAATAATCTATGAAAAGGTTTAGTTCATGGAAACCTGTTCATCTGAAGTGCAAACGTTCAGTATTATGTACTAAAAAAAAAAAAAAAAGATATTTACGTATCAGATACCTATGAAATCGAAACTATTGTTAAGATTAAATAAAGCAGTACACAAATAAACTTGTCATGACTTATTACGAAAACAGTCACTGAGTATTTTTGCCTCTTCTCTTCTTCCTCTCTCGTCATTGCCACTTAATTATTCTCTCATGTCACATCCTTTCTCTCTCCCCTTCTCCTCTATATTACCTCTCTGCCATTCTCTGGCTCCTCGTCCACCCCTCCTCCAAGCCTTCCATATTCCCTGCCACATCACCACAGATCTCACACATTCCAAAACCCATCCCTACCCCAGTCCTCGCCCATGGCTTAGAGTGAGTCAGCTTTTCTGTCCCCATTCGAATTTTTCTTATCGACCATTCGTCCGTAACTCTTCTTATATTTCTCCTCCTGTTCCACTTTTTCTCAGTTCCAGGCTTCCTCATTTGCTATGTTCAGCCTTTCATTTCCCACTTCCCTCCTCACTACAAGCCTACCCATTTACCTCAACCTCCACCTTATCCCGTCAGATTCTTTTCCTTGGTTTGGCCTTTTGTGTGGTGTGTTAGGATGCGTTGCGTTATGTTTAGGCTATAGTACGTTCACTATAACTTGCCAGAATTTTCGTCGATGTTGTAGCTTATTTCCTGTAGCTCAGTGACAGGGTAAGACAATACTGTTGTTCTTCATTCTCTACGTAACAATTTTCGCGACGGGTACCAGAGTCTGTTGTTAATTTCATGTTGTAATTCAGCGTTAAATAGGGAGGGGTGGCAGTTATAGCCGAAGTTAAATCGGAGAGAGTATGAATAGCAGATTTCTCAACCATCCGATTAGGGCCGGAATGCACACGAGTTACAGCCAACTCACCGTCATAACTAAGATAAAAGTTTCTATTGCCCCTAGTTCTTCATGCAATAACAAACACTGGTTGCGATAGCGACTCGATCATAACTGGGCTGTGAGTAGAGTCTGATACTTTAAAAGAATTTTCAAGCATGAAATGAATTGCTGATTACAAACGTTAGAGAAAGATTGAGCGACATATTTCAAGTTTCATTTTTGCATAAAATGAGTCAGTAGTTCCCATATGTGGAAAAGGATAAATGAAACATAATAAATTACATGCAGTGAATCAAAGGCTACAAATATTCAAAGTTAATGGGTGCGTTTTTAAGACCATAGAATATGCGTCAATGGTGACAGTATAAGGAAAACATTAAAGGATACGTTCACACGGAATAACTATATATATATATATATATATATATATATATAGATATATATATATATATATATATACACACACACACACAGCACATTAATATCTTACAATAGAAAGACTAGAATTACAGGGATTAAAAGTAATTAAGCAATGCATGATTGATTTTTCCTAATTTAGATGAAGCAGTGTCACCGATTTTAGATAAAATGATACGAAGGAATCCCAAGATTCCTACAACAAGAAACAGTCAGAGTGACAAGTATTGGAGAAATGTCAAAACATGCATTATGGAGGTTCTTACAACAGAAAATGGCTCAGTGGTTATAAGCATTAAAGGAAAAAAGTTAAACGATAGACATAACTGCAATACGAAAGAGAGAGAGAGAGAGAGAGAGAGAGAGTCACACACCCAAAATCAGAAGTGACATGGACGAAGGGGAAGAAACTTTGGGAAACAGTCATACCGAGGATGAAAAAAAAAAAAAAAGAGAGACGTGATTTGATTAAAGAAGGTGATGAAGTTTTAAATTAATACTGAGCTGTGAGAAAAGGTTGGAGTAAATTAAGATGGCAGCGAGACATGATGGAAGAGGATGAATGGGGGGAGGGGAGAGATGATGGAGAAGGAGAGGAGGAACGAGGAAGAGTGGGTGGTGAGAGGAATTGAGCTGGAATGAGATAGGAGTCAGGGAGGAAAGAGAGCAATGACGGAATGTTTTGGAGAGAGAGAGAGAGAGAGAGAGAGAGAGAGAGAGAGAGTGAGAGAGAGAGAGTTAGGAGCAAAAGTGGAGTGAGAAGAAAACTGGGTGGAAAGAGAGAGAGAGAGAGAGAGAGAGTATGGGAAGAATAGTGAGTGGAAAGAGAAAATGTAGGAGAAAAGTGGGTGGAAAGAGAAAAAGAAGAGAGGAAAATGTAGGCAGCATATTCAAGCATTCGTGAAAGGTATGTATGTGATGGAGAGAAGGACGAGTGTGTGCGAATAGGAAAGAAGGATTAGAATGAATGATGACCAGGCCAGAGGATTGGTGAAAGGGGAAAAGGTTATGGGAGCAAGTGAAACGAAAAGGTTAGATAGAGAGACAGACAGAAACAGAGACGGAACGAGACAGAGAATGACAGGTCTGTAGGAAGGAGAGAGACAACAAGAATTCCGGAGTAAAAACAAAAAAAGCTGAGATGATGGGATGCGGTGTGGAGGAGTAATATATTATGATGTGAGGGTCAGTGAGGGCAGCGTTACCCTCCTACGCTCATGTTAAAGGGGACACCAGCCCAGACGGGGAAAAAAAAATATCTGTCGAACTTCCCTGTAAAAAGAAAAAAAAGTTATGTAGATATGAGCCACATAAATTAGTTAATGGCAGTATATTACATATATATATATATATATATATATATATATATATATATATATATATATATATATATATATATATATAGGCCAAAGTATACAATTATCTTGCCAGTATTACATTATGATATATAAGAGAAAACACCATTTCCAAAGACAGAGGCCAGTGAGAAAAAATTTTGTACCAAACTCAAAAGAACGGACAGGAGTAGGAGTAGCAATAAAAGTAGAACAGAACGAGTCGAAGTAGTTAAAGCAATTAATCAATTTGTGGTAGAAGTAACGTATAAACATCCCTGATCAACAGTCGGTATGGCCGTAAACATAAAAGGGGCGCTCACCATCCACTCACTCGATGTATTGCTGCTCTCAGGTGTCTGCTTTTTCCTCTCCATCCTTCCTTCCTTCCATCCTCTTCTGTCTTCCTTCATTCTTTCCTCGTCCTTCTGCCTCTGAGTGACTTTACGCTCCCTCTTCTGACTTTCCTTCATTCTTTCCTCTTCCTTCTGCCTTTTGGTGACTCTACACTGAGTGACAAGCCAAATGGTTTCCTGTGCACCAGGAAACCATTTACTACGTTGGGTGGTAACCATATAACCAAATTTTGGCTCCTGGTGGTTTAGTGGGTAATTACAGCGCTCCAGTCGGATTGAACCGGTGAAGGTTTATATCCAAGGGGTGGTTAGGGTTTTTTGCTCACGTAATGCCTCTCAAGGATGAGTGAGGCTGGTCACTCATCTTAAATGTCAGGACCAACTTGCCTAGCCCCGGGCTCCTACGCTCCTCATGGGGCAACGTAGCATTGGATGATGGATGGATGGATAGAACATAAACAATAATGAGAGTAGCTATAAAGATGAAAAGAAGAATCGTGATAAGAACTATAAGAACAACAAAGCTCTGAAGTAACTGTACAACTGTATTAATAAGGAGTAATAAGAGAAACATCCATAAAGTGGAGAACAGTGTCGGGCTGAAGACAACTGATAGGCCAGTTCCTTCCTCTGTCCTGTCATCATTAATTGTCGAGTAGAGCAGGTTGCCCTATTGTGTACGCAACGTTACCTACTTACGATACCCACCCATTTTAAGCTCAGCTGGAGAGGCTATAGGATGACGTATCAGTAGTATCTCCTTTTCAGTGGGTTCTTAGCGAGTTGAATAATATGGTGTGGCAGTGACAGTTAGTGTAATGTAGAAGATGTTAGCGTTGTATCCATTCAGGGTTAAGTGAGAGGGTTAAAGTTCTGGTCATTCTTCCTTAGTGCACAAAAATCTCAGGACTTAATTCCCTGCCCAGGCTGTACTGATTTCAGGTCAGGTATTATTGCTGAAAGTCCATCGTCGTAACACTGGGTCATATTTTATCAAGCAGACGGGAGTTATTGACGAGAGGCGTGGGAAGCGCTGTTGAGGAAAAATGTAGGAGCGAGAAAAGGCACTGGTATATAATATTAGCTTGGTACAGCAGACAAGGAGATCTGAAAAGGATTAATGTGATAGGAATGAAGTAGAGAGACGTGGGAGGGCGTGTGGGCAGAGAGATAAGGGAGTAGGGGCGTGTGGACAGATGTAAGGAGGTGTGGTCAGAAAGATAAGGGGCGTGTGGGTTGGAGGCTTGTTGATAGAGAGATAAGGGGGTGGGGGCGTGGGGGCTGAGAGTTAAGGGGTGGAGAGTGTGGGCAGAAAGATAAGGGAGTGAATGGTGTTGGCAGAGAGATAAAGAGGGGAATGGCAGAGATATAAAGCTGTGGGTAGAGAGATAAAGAGGGTGGGGGTGGGCGGAAAGGTAAGTGGCAGGGGTGTGGTGTGTGGGCAGTAATGATGGGGCCAGCATTTACATCGAAACTGCATGATTACCCGGGACTGTGACCAAAGACTCGCGGTGATCCTAGACAGACAGACAGATAGACAGGCAGACAGACAGATAGGCAGGCAGACAGACACCGGTAAGGGTGAATATAAGAGGGTGAACATGGATAGTGATAGATGTGACACAGACAGAGAGGGAGTGAATAAGAGAGTCATACTGCTAAGCACAGGCGAATTGAAAGAGAGAGAGAAAGAGAGAGAGAGAGAGAGAGAGAGAGAGAGAGAGAGAGAGAGAGAGAGAGATAAGGGGGGGCTATTTAACTTAGAGGGGGGATGGGGGGACGAGGGGGAGCAGAAGGCCTCAATTCACGCCCTCTGATGATTTGATACACTGCCAAGTCCTCCTCCTTTCCCCTCTCTCTCTCTCTCTCTCTCTCTCTCTCTCTCTCTCTCTCCTATTTGTTCCCTCTTTTCCTCCTTTCATTTCCCCATTTTTTCCCTTTCCCTGTACTCTCCACCACATCCTTATCACTCCACATTTTTCCTCTGCTCACCCTCCTTTAACATTCTCTCCCTTCTCTGCTTGCTTGCCTTTTCTCCCTCCACTCATTTCTGTCTTTCCTCTTTCACTTACTGTCTGCCTCTTTCGTCTGTTGTCTCCCACCTTTCCTTATTTCCATCATTTTTCTCCTCTTTCATTCTCCATTCACAGTTCCCACCCCTTCTCCCTTTTCTCCAGTGTACTGAATCTTCTACATTCTCTATTAACAGTCCCCTCCACCTTCTGTCTTCTACTTAGTCTTTCCGTCCCTCTTCATACCAAAACCCTCTCCTCCTTATTACTATCTCCTCCACTGTCACTTTCTTTCCTAGCATACACAGCCTCGTTGCTTCCGTTTCACAATAGGGGAAGATGAAACTGAGGGACATTTCACTTAGATACGAGTCCCAGAAAATAAAGAAGCATATTCTAGGTACCACCGAAATGTGTGATTATGGGAAGTAGAACCAGAATGATGATGATGATGATGATGATGACAGTATCTCCCCTAACCAAATTTCTCTCCTCCTCAGTTTTCCTCCTATATTTGCCCTTACTCTCTCTTCTCCTCTTCTGTCCATACTTAAATCAGTCTGATCCGTTTTCCGTATTCATTATTCATTCATTCTTTTTACCTCTCATAGCTCTGTCCTCTCCTCTCCTGATATCATCCTTCTTTTTCTCCACATTACTGTCATTTATCCTCTCTTACCTTCAGCTCCATCTCATATCCACACTCCATTAACCTCTCTTTTCACAAACTTCTGATAATACTTTTCTTCTGTATTATCCTCACCTCTCCTAATATTATCCTTCTCTTTCTCCACATCTTTCTTGTTTATCCGCTCTTCCCTTCAGCTCTATCTTTTATCCACACTTTCACTGATCTCACTTTTTACCTACTTCTGGTGCTTTTCTTCTGTCATATTTTCAGGCCTCTCCTTCTCTTCTCTGAACATCCCATAACCTCTTCTTCCAACTTCTCATTTCTGTTATTTCTTATTACTCTCAGCTCTTCACTTCTTCACACAATCCCAAATCTCATCCTTTTCTTATTCCTCACTATCCTCGTCTTATCTCCCCTGCATTTATATTATTTCCCATAAGCTCGACCTTTTATTACTCCCTATTATTTTCATCCAGTCACCACTTCCTTTATCCATACTTATTCCTAACATCGTCCTCCTCTTAGTCCTTCCATTAGTCTCTTTATATTCAGTCTTATATCCAGTCCTCTAGTTATCATCATTGCATCATTTCCATCCTCCCCCCGCCACCCACACACCATCTCTTATCATAGTACCATTCTCGCGTTGCATACAGATACGGAATGCTCGTAAAACTGATGGCATTGATGGCTGAGAGAGAGAGAGAGAGAGGGGACTTGCGTGTGAGTCGGTGTGTGTGTGTGTGTGTGTGTGTGTGTGTGTGTGTACGATTGAGAGTGGAAATGAGTGAGTGGCAAAGGACGCAAAAGAAGAATATAAAAAGAATGCAAAGATGCGTGCAGTGCCGGACAGTAAATCAGAACATAAGAGAGAGAGAGAGAGAGAGAGAGAGTGGGGGGGGAGGGGAATAGTAGGCCAAAGTGAAAATCAACAAGGCTTAAGAATTTCCGGGGTAAACATTCCCATTATCTCTGTAGGTGCTTGAGTGGTACAGGCGCATTAGACACACACACACACACACACACACACACACACACACACACACACACACACACACACAGGATACTTTACACGTCTCTTACATCAGTGGTTGGGTAGGGGTACAGGAATTGGACGAGAAATGGATAACTCTTTAAGCTTAAATTCGATGACGTGCTTTTTTTCATTTTGTCTTTGCTGCCCTCAGATGATTTTATCCTGTTTGGGAAGAGCCTGCTTGTACTGAAGGGGTTAATGAAGGCTGTATCTAACCCCCCCCCCCACCGCTAATAGAAATGTCAAATAAGCCCAATAGAATCGACTTTCCATTACGCGAATGAAATACGGAAAATATACGTCGTTTCAGTGAAGGGATTGTCAACATTACTTTCTGCATCATTACCCTTTTCACCATTACCGTCTCCACCATCACCTTCTCACCATTACCTTTCTCCACCATCACTTTCTCCATCTTATCTTTTACCTTCTTCACCATCAACTCCTCCATCATCGTCTTCCGCGCTTTCTCTTCTCCACCATTGCCTTCACTTTCCCCACTATCATCTCCTCGCCCTCCATCTCTTTCTCCACCTCTTCCACCACTATCATCTCCACCTTCTCCACCACCTCTCAACCATCTAGCCAGCCACCTCCAGCTCTCCCATTTCCATAATTGAGTCGCCATGAAATTCTTATACCGTTCAGTGTAATAATCTTGGACTATGGTGTTCGTAAGGCAGGTTCTCCCATGCCGTGCTAAGGGTTTGTTGGTTCTTACGGCCGCGTGGGAGGCAAGGAAGGATTGGGTGAGAGGAGGAGGGATGGAGGAAGGGGAGGGTGGGGGAAGATGAAGGTAGGGTAGGGATTGGGTGTAAGGGGGTGGGGATGGAAGGAGGGGAGAGATGAGGGCAGGGTAGCGTAGGGGAGTCGTGGATGAAGGGGTGGGGTAGGATTGGTTAAGGGTGAGTAATGTGGGAGAGGGAGGGGTGGGAGGGGGAAGTAAAGGAATATAAGTGCTAAGAAAAGGAAGAGTGGGGGAGTGGTGGGGATGGAGAAGGGGGAAGACAGGGGGAGGGGGAGTATCGGAGAGAAGTAGGTTGGATAAGGATGTGGGACCAGAGAGAGAGAGAGAGAGAGAGAGAGAAAGAGAGAGGATTAAAGTTGTGAGGAGGAGGGAGGATAGGTGAGACACTGTGGAGAGGAGGAGGGGAGGGGGGAAGGAGGAATATTAATGATGAAAGGGAAGGAGATTGTAGGTATAACTAGGGCAAATATGAGAAGGAAATGGGAGTAAGGAGTGGTTGGGTAGAATAAGTCAGAGAGAGAGAGAGAGAGAGAGAGAGAGAGATCAGTATAAGAAACATGAAGTTAGGAATTGTGAACTGATGTTAGGAGAAAGAGGATAGCCATAGGTGGAAAAAGATAAACAGAGGAAATAATAGACAATAATGATGAGAATGAGGAAAATGGTAAGTGTTGTGGATTTAAATAGGACAGAATTTTAGGACTGGAGAGAGGGAAGAAGAGAGATAGGAGTTTTGATTAGGGAGAAAAGAGGAGAAAGAAAATTAGTAAAATGAGATGAAACAAAACTTGGACGTGAGAGAGAGAGAGAGAGAGAGAGAGAGAGAGAGAGAGAGAGAGAGAGAGATTCTGTGGTTAATGGGAAGAAGGAAGATCGTGTGAGAGGAAGAGGGAAGGTAAAAGGGAATCCGAAATTAAGGAGTGTGATGGCAGTTAATAGGGTAACAGGCTGAGAGAGAGAGAGAGAGAGAGAGAGAGAGAGAGAGAGAGAGAGAGAGAGGGTGGGTGGGGAAATTATGTGGATGAAAAACGAGTGAGTTGAGAGAAGGAAAAAATATAATGAGATAGACATTGCAGGGAATTCATTTGTAGAATAGAGGGGAGGGCGGAGGAAATGTAAGGACTAAGGAAAGAAAAGAAAGTAGAACCAGAGGGTGTCGATAATAGAAAAAAAACTTACTCTTATGGATGGATATTATTTAAATTAGAAAGCTAAAGTAACAAAAAGGGTAGTGGTGTTTTGCTGAATATGGAATAAGAAGAAGGAAATAAAGCCAAATGATGAAAAACATGAGTGGAACAGAGAGAATGGCAAAGTTGAAAATGCAATGAAAGAAGTCATGAAGAATATAATGACAAAATATGGTAGAGGATGAAGGATATGCGGTAACTAAAGAGGACTAAGAATACATTGGAGCTAAACACGTATATGAAAATCTGGGTGTACTGGAAGAAAGTAAATAACTCTTATGAAGGACAGAAATCGTGTGCGAACTACATGTACTGAAAAAGGAGAAGTATGGGATAATGTTGTAAACTTGTGGGAAGAAGAAATAATTGTGTGGGAAAAAAGCAAATTGCAAGTCAAAAAGGAAGAGTGTGAAGAAAGGGCAGGAATTAATGAAGGCAGAAAAACAAGAATAATAAAGTTAACGGAAAAAAGATAAGAAAGACTGGGAGAAAATGTCCTAATGGGTAGGCACTGTAGGGTTGGGTGAGAGAGTGAGAAAAGTAAGATGCAACTAAGCCAGACTAATGTAGCATTTGTAACAGAGTGCCTGGGAGTACCGAGACAGCCCTCTGAGGCTCTTCTAATTTCCCAGCCCTTTCTGATATTCCCACTCATATTTCCTTCTTTTTTCTTATTCTCTTTTCCCACTAGTGTACTTGCATCGATGTTTACCTCTGCCAGTGAAGTTGGAAGAGGTTATGTACTCACCTGTGTCTGTCTGTTCGTCCGTATTTCTGTTTGTCTGTCTGTCTGCCTGTGGACATGATATTTCAGAAAAGTTGTTATCGGATTTCAGTGAAGTTTGGTGGGTAGGTGGGCAGTGGATCAAGGAAGAATTGTTTAGATTTTGAGTTGGATTGGGATCCGGATGCAGGAATAAATAGACTTTCATTGGCGTCGGCGGATGTTTGCAAGCCGTGAGATTGAGTAACAGGGCAGACCAAGACCGTAAAATTATCTGATTGGTTATGGTGGACCGTAAAAGTATTCGTATGTTAGCAATGAGGAATTACAGCCATAAACCTTAAATCGCTCTGGCGTTGGCGGAGATAGGCGCTATCAGAGTGCTTGATAGTTTTATAAGTGAGTGGCTCGATATCAGTGTTGGAGGGAGACGCGTATGTGATGTCCTTATGGCTGCTATGAATCCTCGTCTCCATATGTCTATCTGTCTGTCTGTCTGTATACCTTTATATCTACCGGTATCTGTTTATCTGTCAGTATATAGGTAGATAGATAAATACACACACACACACACACACACACACACACACACACACACACACACACACACACACACACACACACACACACACACACACAGGTTGTCCTAGGAGTTGACTTACTTCAGGAGATTCTTGTGGTCATTCTAAGACATAACTATTCGATGAACATATATCAGATTCAAAGCGGTTATGGAGTAAAGGGTAGCCTATGTAAGTGTCAGCACTGGCAGTGGGAAATATGCCTGTTGCCAGCATGTGTTACCAGACTCTATCCTCTTTATTGCTTTGTTTTTACCACGAATAACCTAACCAGTGATTAATAAATACACTGTGTACTGTCAAACGAAAAACATCGCAGTAAAGGTTGACAGCAAGTACAGTATTTTTCCCTGTACCAATGTTTACATTTCAGTGCCCTTTTCTCCATAACAGTTGCGAGTCCGACATATGTTCATGGACATTTGTGCCTTAGAATGATCTCAGGACTCACCTGAAGTTAGCACGTCAAGCCCTGAGATACCCTGTGTATATATATGAGATTATGAGAGGTTAAAACTCGAGTTTTAAAAAATGTGTGAAGCTGTTGATGAAAATTGGAAGGTGGATTATCTGAGATTCGATGTAAGAAGATGTAGCTGTGTTGCTCATTCTAGTGAACAGGATGTTTCCAGCATAATTACGAGTTTTGTGTATATTTGGTGAGCTGCGTGGTTTGAATGTAGATGTGCTGTAAATAAGAATAAAGTGATGTTTAAGACAGTGTAACCTCCTGATTAATGGAATGAGACTTGAATTTAGTGGTGAACGAATTTTATGAACCTCATTGCAGTAATAGAAATGAGGGGCAATGTTCAAAGGAAACAGAGTGCTGAGTGGTTCGAGGAAGAGAGCACCTGGTGCTGAAACGGAACAAAAATTGAGAATGGCGGTTGTATGAGGATCACAAGAAAATGTTGTTGTGCTTCCATTAACATATTGGTGTACAACCTTGACAGGGCAAGAATGTGGAAATCCAGAAGTAAGATAGTGGAACTGTGACTGTTGCGGAATGTGTAAGGTATACGTAGAGTAAGATGTGAAGCAGAGAAACCAGTTGATAGTTGGTAGAATAGAGTGTGCTTAGAAGACATGGTCATTGTAGAGAATTATTAATGATATGGTATTGGAACGGGGTTATATGAATATATATATGAACTTTGTCTGAAAATGGGAGGAGACGTGGTACACCAAGAATAAGGTGGGCGGATATGGTAGAGTATGTGAGAAAGCGAGGTATGGAAGTTGATAAAGCTAAAGAACCGACATAATATCGAATTGTGTGAATGGAGTTTGTAAGGAGAAACACAGGACATCGTTCTGGCACGCCTTTTTAACTGGCTGGACGGATTGACCGTCATTTGCTTTATTGGCCCCTGGCTCTTCTGGACTTGAACATAGTGGAATGCAGGATTAATTTGCCCTTCTTCTGCAGTCCACTATCCTCCTTTTGGGAATAGGGAAGGCTATGAGGGACGTTTGTATAACCTGGCATTGGTTAGCCGCGTGGTCATATCGGTGCCACCGCGTGAAGGCGTCCCTCCTTAGCACCACTCATCTGACAAGAGTATGTGAAACATGTCTCCATAAAGAATAATACAAAGAAAGTATGTATAGATGAAGCAGAGCCAAGATTTCGAAGACTTGTGTAATGTATGATAGTGTGACCATTGAATAAAACATGTTGCTGATAGTTCTCTTTCCTTGTTTCCGGATCCTACCTCTCGCTGCCATCAAGTGGAAATGGTGTTGATGATGATGGTAATGATGGTGAATCTTAAGTTGACTATTTCCCAGATGCATTTATTTTGTATCATTATTAATTCACCCTTTTTACATTATTTCATTTTTCCTTGTTCTTATATTCATTATTTTGCTTTCACATCATCCCTTCGACCTGTTGCTGCTATTCACATACACATTCTGCGTTTCATACACTAATGTTTTACTGCTCTCTCTCTCTCTCTCTCTCTCTCTCTCTCTCTCTCTCTCTCTCTCTCTCTCTCACACACACACACACACACACACACACACACACACACACACACACACACACACACACACACACACACACACACACACACACACACACACACACACACACACACACACACACACACACACACACACACACACACACACACACACACACACACACACACACACACACACATCATTCCCCTCTTGTTTCTCGTTAATAGAGGCAGGTTCATGTATATATTGTCCTCATTTCATTCTACTTTATACTCTGGGCTGTTGTTTCACTCTTCCTCTCGGTTCTTACTATCTCTGGTTACATTATAATCTCTGTCGTTTTTGTTTTTATTTCATGATGTTTATACCCCTCGATTCAGCTGTTTTTCATATCGCAGGCATTTCTGCCCCTCACTTCACTGATTTACTCCCTATCCCTCACCCTCTTTCATCTGCCCGTGCCTTTTCATCCATTCGCCTCACCCTAGATAGTCAGTAGGGAAGAATTGGAATGTGATAAAAGGAAAGGGGAGAGCGAGCCACCCACTAGTCCTCCCCTAAATGCCTCTCCCACACACAGGCGCACACACAAGCCTTCCTTATTTTTATTTCTATGGCTTATGTTCCTGTTCATGTAGTTAAGCATGTATCCTTCATTGTTAAGTGTACCGTCCCATGTATATCGGTTTCTTTACGTAGAGCTGATTTTTTTTTTTTGTACTGGGTTTAAGACTTCCATATTATGTATTTTTTTGGATACCGTCTCTTTGAATGCTTTAAAACACACACACACACACACACACACACACACACACACACACACACACACACACACACACACACACACACACACACACACACACACACACACACACACACACACACACACACACACACACACACACACACACACACACACACACACACACACACACAGAGAGAGAGAGAGAGAGAGAGAGAGAGAGAGGAAATGGTGGTCGATGATGGAGAGTGGGAATAGAAATCGATGGTGAAATGTAGAGAGGACAGGGGAAATGGAAGGAGAGAGAGAGAGAGAGAGAGAGGGGGGGGGGAGAGTAGTGTGGAAATATTCAGAACTGAGCAAGACACAGAGGATAAACGAAAATTGTTATATGAAAGAAGGAAACTGGAAGGAAAATCATAAAAACAAAGTTGGAGGGGAAGGATGAAAGACGGAAGAGAAAAGGAGAGAGAGGGACACGGAAGGAGGGAGAAAGAAAAATCAGGGCAATGTGGAAGTAAAGGACGGGAAAAGAAGGATGATGGGTACCAGAAAGGGCACTGAGAAGGAAAGAAAAATAGGAATAGGCAAATGTCGAGATAAAGGAGGAACAGAGGAGGAGGAGAGGAGAAGAGATGACTAATTGGAAGAAAAACAGAGAGTTGAAGGAGGAGCAAGAAAGGTATATGAAAGGAAAATGTTGTGCAAGGCAGAACGATGCTTATTTGAAAAGAGAGGGAAGAAGAGGAAGGGATGAAAGACTAGGAATGAGGGAAAGGAAAGAGAAATCTGGGCAATGCAGAACTGAAAAAACAAACAGATGGGGATAAGAAGGAACTGGAAAGAGGATACAAGAACGGAGCCGGAAGAAGTAGAGTTACAGATAGAAAAGGAAACCACAGGATGGGAAGAGGGAGAGAAAGGAAGAGGAGGGGAGGTTTGAGGAGGAGAGAGCTATAGGAAGTTAAACTCTTGTGGTGGCGGAAGAAAGAGGGAAAAAGAAGGACTTCAGAAGTGGAAAGGAGAGGCAGGGAATAAAAAAAAAAAAGATTTGCAAAGATATATAAATTATTAGTGGTAATGAGTAGCCTGGCAAGTATGGACACAGACCATCCACTCAGTTGTTACAGTGCTACCTGAAGGCAACACTATATCAACTAACTCAACATTGAGTGATAAACCAAATGGTTTCTTGTAAATCAGGAAACTATTTACTGCGCTGTGCAGTAACCATTTAACTCTATGACACCTGATGGTTTAGTAGGTAAATGTTCTTCAACTGGATTTACATCCAAGGTATGGTTGCTGTTTATTGCTCACATAATGGCACTCGGAAGAGAGCAAGGCTGGTCACCCTCGCCTTAAATATCGGGACTGAGTTGCATAGTCCTTGACCCGTACACTCCTGATGGAGCAAAAAAATATTGAATGGTGTATGGAAAAACGAAGAATATAATAGGACGATGGTAAGACTAAATATGAGAACAAGTGCTAGGAAGGAAAGGAAAAAGAAAAGGGAAAAGAAGGGACGAGAAAAAGGAAAGAGGGAGAGAGGAAAAGGAGAGCTGAATAGTTGAAAGAGGAATGGGAGAGGAGAGGAACGAAAGAGAGAGAGAGAGAGAGAAGGGGGGGGGAATTGGAGATGAAAAGATATTGGAGGGGAAACTGGAGACAAGGGTGAGAAAGATAAGTAAGAGAAAGATTGCCGGAGGTACAGTGGATGAAGGACAAGAAGATGCAAGTTTAAAAGTTGGAGGAGGGAGGTGAAGGGAAACAGAGAGAGAGAGAGGAAGGTGGGTGATCGAAAACGGGAAAATGGAAAAGAAAGATGATAAGAGAAGGAAGTGGAGGTAAAGGGAAAAGGGAGAGAGTGGAAGGGAGAGTTGGAGGAGAGGAAGAAGAAAGGGAGAATTGGAGGAGAAGGAGGATGGGAGTAGGTAAGGGAGAGTTCTATTCCGACTGGATCATTAATACTCTCACTCGCATTAATTCAAGTCGGAGAGAAAGAGAGAGAGAGAGAGAGGGAGAGAGAGAGAGACAAAGACAGAGACAGAAACAGAGAGAATGTTTGGGAAGATTGGCAAAAAATATTTAGAGGTTCAAGTAAGATGACCAAAAAAGAAAACAATTGTAACTAAAAATACGCCTATCACTCCGATGACGTCATTTTAAGTTTATTGTCGCTATCGTCTTGCCATTTTTTTTACTCAGGAAATACCTCTTGTACTGAAGGGGCTAACGAAAGCTGTATGTAAAGCCTCCAGCTCGAGCATTGTTTTCTGTCTGTCAGTCTATTTATCTATAGTCAGACGCCATAATCCCGTAAGGGATGGCCGTTTGTCTTTGATTTAGTTGTTTTATGGGGAGGGACACTAACCCTCCACCAACCCATTTGTTGGCACGTAGAGAACACGTGTGGGTTGGTTATATGGTTATGACCCAGTGTTGTCAGTGATTTCTTGGCATACAGGAAACCACAAGGTTTGTCACTCAGTGTAAAACCACCCGAAAAGGAAACAGACGTGGGAGAAATAGGAAGAAAGGAGGGCATACACAGATAAAGAATGATAAAGGTGAAGGAAGAAGTAGGCAGCTAGCAAGAATAAAACACTAAAAACTTACAGTAAGTGACTGGTTCCGTTTCAGATGGCAGGCAATTGTAAAGGAGAAAGGAGAGAGAGTAAATGAAAACGAATATAAATGTTAGTATGGCTCTGCAGAGAAAAGAAAAATAAGGAGAAAAAAAATGGAGCAGAAGGTCGTGCACCTTTTTAAAAATTTTAAATGGAAGTTAAATGACGATGTGAAAGTAAAGGAATAATAATGGGTGCAAAAAAATAACCCCTTCACTGCGATGATATCGTTTGCATATATATATATATATATATATATATATATAAGGAAGGAAAGAAGGAGGCTGTCGAAAAAGAAAGGAAGAGAAGGAGAGAATCGGATTACTGAAGGCTTAAGGGAGTGAGGAAACGGTAAGCAGTAGGTGGGAATAAGATTAGGGGAGAGAGTGAAGAACAATAAGAGAGAGGAGGAAAAAGTGAAGGAGGCACTGAAGGAAGGAGGGAAAGAGGAACGAAAAGTAAGAAAAGATAGAGGAATGTACTAACCAAATGAAGAAAGGAGAGAAAGTAGGGAAGAAAGGGACTGAGGGAGAGGCGGAAGAGAGGGAAGTAAGAAAATAGAGATGATATATAAAACTAAGTAAGGAAGGAGAGGCGGAATACGATTAGGGAAGGGAAAATTAAGAGCGAAAGAAGTAAAGAAAACACTGAAGTAACGAGAGAAAGAGGAAGCCAAGAGTAGAATAAGTTAAGGTACTAAGATTGGAAAGGAGAGAAGAAAGAGGAAAGAGAGAATGCGATAGAAAGGGGGGGAGTGAGAAAAAAAACAGAGAAGATTAGACAGAAAGGAAGGAGAGAAGGAGTCAGGTAAGAAAAAGACAAATGTTGACAGAACGAATGAAAAATTAGACAAAAAAAAAAAAGCTGTAGTGAGAAGAGCACCAAAGAATAAAGAAATGGACAGAGATATTACGAGAGAAGAAAAGAGTGAAGAAGAGACAGACTGGAGAAGGAAATAGTGGAACATGAGGATACAAAGAAGGAAAGAGAGATGAACAACCAAACGAACACTCGAGCAAAGAAGGAAGTAGAAAAAAATGCCTATTGAAGACGGAAGATGTAATGGAGTGAGAGAAGGAGGGATCAGCTAAGCATGAAATAGGAAGAATGTAGAGAAGATACTGATGGAAGGAATTGACAAGGGAGGGAGTGCAAAAAAGAGTGAAGGAATAAAGTTAGGAAAACGAAGGAAACGGTGACAAATGGAGTGGAAATATTGTGAAAGACGGAGAGTGAAGGAAGAACTATTGAGAGAGTGAAGAAAAGAGTGAGGTTTATATTAAAAAGGATAAAGAATGAGTGTAGAAAGGGAATGAAGAAAGAAAAAAAGAGAAGAGAAGAAGCAGTGAAAGAAAATGAGAACGAAGGAAAGAATAGAGAAGGAATGAAACAAGTAGCCAAGAAAAGGAATACAAGAGAATGAAGGAAAGAAAAGGTGAAGGAAACCATGATGAAAGCGGACTGAGAGAAGTAGAACCAGGAATGAAATAGAATGAAGGCAGGAGTGGGAGTGAAAGCGTATGAACGTTGGAGTGAGGGGTGAATAAAAGAGAGTGAAGGAATTAGTCACGGAAAGAATGAATGAAGAAATGTATGAAGGAAGGAAATTAGGAGGGAGTGAAGGAAGGAAGGAGGGACCAAGAACCTCTCTCCCTCTCTCCCTCTGTTAGGTTACCACAGCCAGATTGCTTAAAATTAATTGAGGGGAAAATTAGATGGAGCTCCTGACTGCCTGCCCTCTCGTGGGTGGGAGTAAGTGGGTGTGGGGGTGTGGGTAAGTGGGTGTTGGGGGTGTAGGGGGGTGCGTGGGTGTAGGTAAGTTGGTGTTGGGGGTGTAGGGGGGTGCGTGGGTGTGGGTAAGCGATTGTGTGGCTGTATGGGTAGAAGTAAGTGGGTATGTGGGTGGGAGCAAGTGGATGTTTGTGTGTAGGTAAGTGGGTGTATGGGTGTTGGTAAATTGCTGTGCCGCTGGGAGTAAATAGGTTTGTAGTTGGGAGTAACTGGATATGTAGGTGGGTGTAAATAGGTGTGTGAGGCTGGGTAAGTGGGTGTGTGGGTGAGAGTAAGTGGATATGTGGGTGTGGGTAAGTGGTCTTGTGGGTGGAAGTATATGGTTGTATGGGTGTGTTGGTGGGTGTATGGGGGGGTGTGGCTATGTAAGTGGATATTTGGGTATGAAGATGGTTGTGTGGGTATGCGGGGGGGGGGGGAGTGAATAGATGTGGGTGGGAGGGAGCAAGTGGGTGTGTGGGGGTATGTGGATGGATGTGTGTGGGAGTAAGTAGATGTGTGGGTAGACGTAAATTGGTGTGTGGACGATAGTTGTTTGAGTAAATGGCAGCTATATATTCCTTTACAAGTAATACAGAATATGTATTTGAGATATTAGTCTGTGAGAGGGCGACGGGGTTAGGTGGGGAGATGGAATTGAAGATGATTACTAATTAATATAGGTGATGACAGAGAGAGAGAGAGAGAGAGAGAGAGAAGGGGGCAGGGGGGAGATGAAAGTAATTAATCTTTGAGCGTAGATTTAAGGGATATGGGCAGTAATGAGTGTGAAGGGCGTGTGTGAAAGGATTGTAAACTATGTGTGTAGTGATCTCATGTTTATGTTGCGTGGTATTGCTGCTTTAGGGTTTACAGGATACAAGTAAGCACAGAAGCCAGTGTGACTTGCAGATAATGTGCATATGTTTGCGCATGTGTGCACACATGCGCAAACACATGCACATACTGTACACGTACACACATACACAGAAGATACGCACGCACACGCACGCACGTACCCCCCCCACACACACACACTTACCACCACCACACACATAATTATCTGCACCCCGACACACACACACACACACACACACACACACACACACACACACACACACACACACACACACACACACACACACACACACACACATCTCACCAACATGACCATCCACATATCTGCACTCCGAGACGCACACAAACACACACAGATGGCAAGCGGTTGTATCTGTCCCAGCGCTCCCATGTCAGGCAAGCGCTGGGCGGTGGCAGGGGTGGGGTGGCAGGGTAAGTGGATAATACTGTGGGAAGAGCATAATAATAGTAGGAGAGAAAAGTGCGTGAAAAATAAGTTTAATGTGAAGTTTGGTTGTGTGTGTGTGTGTGTGTGTGTGTGTGTGTGTGTGTGTGTGTGTGTGTTAATACGCTTTCAAGTATAAAGGTTGAAAGCGAACGTGGTAAGACTGGATGTGTAGGCTATTTATATCCTAGTCTAAATGTGCATACTAAGGCGTTGTTAAATTTTGGTGAAATGTGGGTGGTAGTGTTCGTAAATAGTTATGTCCACATTTTTAATCCATGCTGTATAGTAGTAAGTTTGTACAGGTTAGTTTACATCGTGCCTTAATAGGAAATGGTTATTACTTTAGGATATGATTGATGGGGGAACTCTAAGCAAAAATATGCCTTATCAACATGGGATCAAATTTTCATTGTTATTGAGCTAAAGTTAATGACGACCTTGTGGGTGATTGTGAGGGACATTGTCACCCATAAGGTCATTAGTAACTGTAAATTCATAATGGTTAAGATAATGAATGGTGTCGATATAGCATGTTTACTTGCAGTTCACCCATCTGTAATTTCCCAAAGTTATACCTTTCCTCCCGGGACAAACTATATATATAATGCTGCTCTTCCACTCCACCGGCCGATTTCTTGTGTGTTGCGGGGACTGCTTATGTAGCATTATTAATGTATATCTTGCATCATTGACTCCTTTCCTACTTCCCTGCCACACCTGCGCCCACTACAGCAGACTGAGCCGTCGTTGCATCCCGCAAAATGCCACTATGCAAGTTTTTAGAGGAGCGCTGTCTATGGAATGCCGTTTATGTCAGTTTTATCACCATTACTCAGTTTTATTCAGATTAGCGGATAATTTCTGAAGGGAAGTTAGTTTATAAACAGGTGCGTAAATTTTTCGCTGCCATTAATCAATCATCCCCAGCACTTAACTCTGAGTACTAATTAATCATTCCACCAAAAACCTACCCAGCTGCCATTCCCCACCCCAGCACCCCTCCTCATCTTCATCATCTTGGTCCCCACACTCTAACCCCACACAATATCCCTTCTACATCCTCTCACACTCTCACCCCCAGACTTCGCCTTGTCTCATTCCCCACAATCCTTCTGCACTCTCACCCTCCCACACTCTCACCATCACACACTTTCCCTTCTCACTCACATTACCAACCTCCTAGACTCCCCTTCCACCTCACACCAATCCGTCTCCCACACTCTCATATTCTCTCATTCTCACAGCCACATTCTAACTCTCTCACACTCTCACCCTCTTACATTTTCAACATCGCCTTCTTCCCACACCCGTCATCCTCCAGCACTCTCAGCCACCCACATCCTCCTCCCCTTCCCCCCACCCCCATCATTCTACCACACTCACCCCCTCACTCTTACTCCTCACACTCTCATTCTAACACACTCTCACCTGTACCTGCACCCTCCTCTTCAGCATCCGCATCCTCGTCCCATACTCTCACCCCTTCGCCTCATCTTCATCCTCCCACACTTTTAACCTAACATTTTCACCTTTCCTTACACCCCCCTCCCCCTACACCCGTTATTCCCCACACACTCATCCCCACACTCTCACGCCCGCACTCCTCCTCCTCACCAATTACGCGTCCATCAAAACACTTTAAGCCCTAAAATCCTAGCCGACAATAAGGGGAAAAAAGTTGATTGCCCATTGACCTTTCTTCCCTTTCATCCCTTGTGTCTCATCGCTAAGGGAATTTTATATCCATCGTCCGACCTTTGATACCTCTCAGGAGACCGTTGTTGAGGCAGTTACCCGCCTGTAAACAGAATAATTATTAGCGCCAGAAAATGCTTAAGGCTTTCCCCGTAGTTTTGTGCCAAGGAGGAAATAATTCTTTGAAGTACCGTGGATCATTACTTGTACCCAGTATATTGAATTAACGTAGTAAGTAAACAGCATCATTACCTAACTTCTTCAGCATTTATTACTTATCACAGTCACATTGTGTCTTTTTTATGAGCCTAATCCTCTTCATATTCTCCCCATATAATTACTGTTCTTATGTTCATTGTTTGTTTGTTTTTTTTCCTCCATCTCCCCATCCTGTCAAAATAAGTAGCTCCTCTTGCACCTTTGTTATCCCTTATATTTGCGTTTCCTTCTCCGTCTTTCCTCTCACCCGCGGCAACCCATCAACATTTTTGTGCCCTGGAGCAAAATGGCACTCCAACACAAACACGCCGAGGAAAGTCTACGGAGAATGCAACCTGGATTTCACTTACTCACTTGAATGTTTGTGTTTTCGTGTTTCTTTTACCAGGAACTTCGTCTCTCACACAGCAGTCTCCACATCACCACCACCGCCACACTATTTACCACAGCTGCTCACGAAAAAAGTGCTACACTTACCACGAATACTGACCACAACTTCACCAACCAGAACTGCTTATCAAAATTTGCTACAAAAACCAAAACTGCTGAGAATGTCCAGCACTAATTACTCCTTCTAATCAGTCCCCTCCACTAACCACATCTGCTACCCACATTATTATACACTAGCCACATCTGCTGCCTGCATTATTTTATTCTCTCCTACTATTCACAGTATCCTACACTAACCAGATCTGATGCTATCAACTTGTCAGTATCCTGCAATAACCACATCTGATGCAAACATTATCTTACAGTAACCTTATCTGTTCCCAGCAATATCCTACAATAACCATATCTTCTCCCAACAATATCCTATGATAGCCACATTGCTGCCAAAAATATCTTACACAAATCACACATGCTGCCAACAGTATCCTACACTTAACACACCTGCTGTCAACTCTGTCACACATAACTACACTTACTGCCAACAGTATCATACACTAACCTCATCTGCTGCCCACAATATGCCGCATTATCCACAATTGCTACCCACACTCTCCCTCACAACTTTTCATCACTGTCACCCTCACTGACCAAGACACTCCCATACTAACCACGTCAGTCGATCACAATATCCTACACCAGCCACAGTTGTCTAGTACTCTGTCTGTCCATGTTCTCCACATATCACAGTTTTTACACACCTATCATCACCATTACTTAGCAAGCATCTCTCAAAAATTTCGTAACAGGATAACCATATTTCATCATCACAATGTACACTACACAAATCACATCTTAATTACTAATACCTACGTTAATCGCTGCACACTACCTTTTTCCATAACATTGTTCACTCGTACATCGTCACGACCTACTGTGCTAACCATACCGTACCCACTCTACCACACAAACAACACTTCCCACCGCTACCAATAAATATCACTTCACCCCCCAGTCACCACACCTCGCTCTCCAACCCACCATGTTTATAATTTTTTATCATTCTCACCCCCACTCATCATACCTCCTTGTGGAATCCACTTTTCATCACATCTCACCATTAATGATTATACGTACCGCACCACGCCTCACTCTGCAGCACACTTCACCTCACCCTAACCACTGTTAATCACTCTCACCACCGCACACCACAATTAAGTTAACCGTCTACCATTCGCATTACTGTCTCGCACCACACCACACTTCCCTCTGCAACACACTCCACATCACCCTCACTACTATCAATCACGCTCATCATACCGCACCACACCCGGGCACATTAAACTGTCTTCACCTCTATCCATAGTTCGCATTACTCTCATCTCGCCTACTTATGCATCACCTCCGGAATTGCCAGCCAGTTTTTCTTAATTACATGATAATCATTTCCACTGACAGCGATGATTGCAGTAATCAACGGATCATTCTCAAATTTGCGGCAGTGTAATTCATCAACACCAAAACGCTTGCCAGTTTTCCACCCACTTTCTGCTTTTCATCCTTCCCCTCAACCACTCCATCCTATCCGCCTCTTGTTTCTGCCTGACATCCCACCATCCCACCAAACTCCTATTTTCCCGGATCTTACACGCACCAAGCCTCCTATTCGCCTCCCCTTTCACTTAGCCAGCACCTCATTAACTTCAGGATAATCACCCATCACCCACACTCACCCCATCTCCAACCCACACTCCAAAACACGCCACTCTCATTTCATACACAGAGCTGCCTAAATGCGGCCCTTTCTCTCAGCCCACCCACCTGCTTTCCTTCACTCACCCGCTAACCTACTCACCCACCCACTTCCATACCATCATTCTCCCGCTACCCTACTCACCCTCCCACCTCCACTCACCCACTAACCTAATCACCCTCTTACCTCCACTCACCGACACACTCACCCACTTGCCTACTCTCTGACCATGCCTGCCTGTTTATTTATTATACTTATTCGCTTGCTTGCCAACCATTATACTCACAAACCTACTCACCTACGTACTAAGCCTGTCAGCATCCATTCAACTGCTGTTCCACATACTCGTATACACTGCCACTCATCTTTGCAGCATTGACTCATTCACTCATCGACCCATCTGCACACCTGCTAACACTTTCAGGTAACCATTCACACTTTCTTTAATTATTTCAGCTACCTTTCACCACTCAAACAAGTTTCATTACGTCCTCTGATTTTCCTAGCTTATATAAAACTCGTGGATTTATACATGCTTTGATTCAGTAGCCTTCTAATCCATCCATCCTTTCTTCCTTGTTTCCAACCTCTCTTTTCATCCATCCATCCATCCATCCATCAACCTACTCACTCCTTTATCCACATATCCACTAACTAACTCACTTAACCCACCAGTCCAACCAGACATAACCACCTATCCTGCGCCTCTGACCCACCCATTGCCCACCTATCCGTCCACTCTTTCGCCAACCCATCACCGAGACCCACCCATCACCTACCCTTCCAACCACTCATCACCCACTTATCGGCCCACACTATACCCACCCAGCCACTACCCAGCACTCACCTAGCACCCACTCATCTGCCCACAGTTTCTCTCACCCTCTCAGCACCCATCCATTCGTTCACTCACCATTCCTCCTTCCTGCTTTTACGTCCTTGTTTTAATCTCCCAAGATAATTTCAGTAGTTACAACCTACCCTATAACGAACAGCCTCGAAAGGTGCAGTAGGTCTGTTGCTGTTTGCTCTCCATTGTACTCTTCTACACACCCTTCACCTACCCAACTGTCCACCCAACTGCCCTCCCATCACCCACCTATCTGTCCTGCCATCCACACACTTTTCACCCACCCATCTGCCCACCCTTCCGTCCACTCATCTACCCAGGACCCATGCCCACCAACACCCCACTTAGTCTTCCGCCCACCCATCACCCCACCCTTCCGCCCACCCATCCTCTGGCCTGACGACATTCTCCAACACACCGTACTACACCCAATTTCCATTACGCGCAGAGCACCACATAACCCTTAACAGGTCTCTATTCCCACACACCCACAGGCGCATCCATTCCACCCATCCCCATCCACCCGTTCATCCATCCCTACCAATCCTGTCGCCAGCCTCCTCAAACACTCCTCTCTCGTCATTCATTATTTTTTTCTGCCATCCTTTCGTCATTCCTTATTTTTTTCTGCCGTCCCTTTTTATTGCTTTCATTCATATAAAACTTAAAAATTTACCCACTTAAAGCCCAAGCCATCTTCATCCACCCATTCTTTATATTTATCCATCAATCTAGGGTGCGCCGTCCTCTGAGAATCAACTCTTTCATGCTATGCAAATTTCTTTTTCAAACAGGACTCTATTCCCACTCACCCACAGAAGAATCCATTCCTCCCGTCCTCATCCATCCCTTCATCCACCTACCTACCCAGCACGCCATCCACATACCGGTATAATTAAGTCTCGTGCTGTACAACTCGCTAAATAGGTCTCGGATCCCACAGATCTACCGGCACAGCCATTTTTCATCCATCCTCATCCAGCTATTCATCCATCTATCCGATGATATAGGTACACCATGCACATAGAATTTACTCTTATTCTGTGCAGCTTCTGTTTTATTAGGTCGTTATTTCTAGACACAAACACTGGCGCCATTTAACTCATCCTTATCTAGCCTTTCATCCACCTATCTAACATTGTAGGTACGCCATCCACTCTAAACTTTGCCGTGCAATGGAACACTTTTATAACTCCCCTTACTTTAGCGACCTCGATTCACGTAAAACTTACAAGATTAGTCATTCAAAACCCAGTCCCCATTACTGTTGAGATCATTCAGAATCGCTTATTACTGAGAGCATTTTTTTTTTTTTTTTCAATTTGTCAGCTCTTTAGAAACAGGCCACCCCATCCATTCAGTTGCTTATCTACCCACCTAACTCGTTCTGGCAGAGTAAACTTGCTTCTGCTCTCCTCCCCCTGCCTTACTGAGTCGCGCATTTGACAGATTTCGTCCGTTTTCAATCAGTCGACGCCTTGTTACATGGACTTCCCACACTGCCCTCAGTCACTCTTGTTAAATGCATGAAGCCGATACCATATATTTTATTGTGTTCTTCTCACCTCACTGATAGGTCATCTATCCTTTTATCGCATTCCCCTGTACTCTCTTGCGTCTCTCTTCCAATATCGGTACCATATCCTTGTTTTCCTGTCCCACCTAACTCTCTATATTCTTCTATATTCTTTCCACCCTTTTTCTTCCCTCTCACCCATTCTCTCGCTTTCTTCCCATCACTCATTTTAATTCTGTCTAGAACAACCTGTCATGCCAGTAACTCTCAAAACTACCTACTTCACTCAGTTACACAGCCATCCAACTCACATTCTCATCTACCCATTCACAGCCCTCCCTCCTTCTTCCGTTCCTTTATCATTTCCACATAGTGTTTTCATCCTCCCATCTAGTTCCCTATTGTTTCGTTTCGTTCACACAGGCCCCAGCATCAATGGGTGCGTGGTCTTTGGTCTCTTAATGACGGTTGTCCACGCTGCTCGATCTCTAGCAACCTTTCTTTTCAGTCCCTTATCTCTGAGGTCACACTGTTTGACCTCGTCTGGGCGAAGTCTTTTCGACATTCATACGTCTATATTATTCATGGTTTCCCTTCTGCTACCGACTCATCGATGTATTCTTCCCATCCTATCACCTTGTTCTCCCTCCTGTCTTCATTCCAAACACTACAAACCATTTATGGTTAATCTTTTTTGACCCTTTGAGTTCTATGACTTGTGTTACCTTTCTTTTGACCTGTGTTCCTTCTTACGCTAACGTAACGTAAAGTTGCTGGCTCTCTACCATAATTGCCGAGATGAAACAATAGATGAGCACGATGCTAATTACGGACAAGTGCTGTGGAAAGGATGCAGAGCCTTAGTATTTTTTCTTCTGCCACTGAGGTACGCGAAATAAGCTGTAGAAGGACGAAACTCTGGGCCACGTTTAGGTGAAAGAACTAGACGATTTCACGCTGCTCAGGAGGAAACTTAGTGCAGTTCAAAAAGTTTTTCTTAAGCCTAATAAAATCATCAGGCGAGAGTTAGAATAAAATGTGAATATGCCATCGTGGTGAAGGGGTTAAGCCATGCCTCGCAACGCAGCAGCTCTATCAGTAAGCCTAACTTATTGAATGCGGGGCCAGATCCCCCCCCCCCTCCCCCGCTCCAACCAACACAATTAACAGCTTATAATTATTTTCGCCGAAGCGAACCATTCTCTCTCTCTCTCTCTCTCTCTCTCTCTCTCTCTCTCTCTCTCTCTCTCTCAAGGCAAGCTACCTTTTTTTCCCTTTCCATTACCGACTTAGTCATACCGACTTCATCTCAGTACATTTCTCGTGACTACCTAGTCATTTTTTGCCATATTCATTCATCTGCCTTTTTTTTTTTTTTTTTTTTTCATGCATTTGGCATTTTCTTCGTCACTATACCTTTCTTTCAGCCATTCATCCCTTCTCCCCCTCCCTCTGCCCTCCCTTCACTTTCTTTTCCTTTCTGTCCCACCTACTGCTGTCCTTTCTCCCTCCCAATCCCTTGCTCTTTCTTAGCCCACCTCTCACATTCCAGCCAGCCACTTACCTCCTTCATACCAAACCTACCAACACCCCTACCACTCTCCCGCAACCTGACCTCACCCACCCTCTTACAACTCTCTCCCTCCCCGCAACCTCCCGTCCGGCGCGCACTCCCACTGCCCTCTCCCACCACGTTTCCTTTCTTCCTCTAGCTCCTCTCCTCCCAATCACCCCACACACCTACCACGCTCCCTCTCGTTACAACCCTTCCCACAACGTCTCCACGTACACCACACTCCAACCTACACACCATCCACACCCCTCCATCTTATATATTCCTTCTCCTCCTCCCTTTGCATCTCACACGCACATCAATCATCCTCCCTCTCACACGTTATCTCACAACCTCTTCATTAACCCCACACACTTAACCATACACACATCTCTTCACCTTTCACAGCAGTCTTTTCCCCGCCCTCATCCAGACACCTACTACCCCCTTTCTCACAATAACCCATCCCACACTCCTTCCTCCTACACATCCCTCCCACACACCCAGCACTCTTCCTCTCACAACAGTTCTTCATCCTACCTCCGCCTCCCTACCACCCCACTTTTCCCCTCTTCACCTCCCTTCTCCCACTCCCCTCTCCCCACCCACTTTCCTCCACTCTCCCCCTCCTCCATCGGCCTCCCTCCCGCCCCAGCGCTGTGGTGTCGGATTCCCTGGAAGTATCTGGGCAAACATGGCTAATGCCCCACGGAAGGTGTGTGTGTGTGTGTGTGCGTGTGTGTGTGTGTGTGTGTGTGTGTGTGTGTGTGTGTGTGTGTGTGTGTGTGTGTGTGTGTGTGTGTGTCGGTTCTAAGTTTTCCCCTTTCCCCTCAGACGCACTCACGGATCTACACACGCACTCACGCACGCTGTTATACTCACACGCACATAACGCTTTTATACTTACACGCACATAAACACACGTTGCCGCCAGCACCGCCTTTTCTTCTTTTCTTTCTCATTCACCTCATTGTCATCGTGATCATTACCATCATCATCATCGTCGTCTTCCCTTCCTCACTAGCAAACATCTGTGTGTCCCACCATCTTTGTCCCTCAGTTACTGCAACATGTACTTATTTTCTCCTCGCACCTTATTTCATCATCATCATCACTCCTTCTCTCCTCGTTATTAGTATCTGCCTCTCATCATTATCACCAACCGCATCACCACCACCATCAGCGTCATCTCCCACACTCCTCCTCCTCCTCGTAGCTCTCCACTCTAGGCATAATACTTGTAAGGAGGGTAAGAAACATAACACCTCAGCTACTAACAGTACGTTTCTTCTTTCTTCCCTCGACAGTAGTTTCCTGTGGCCTATCTCACTATTGTCAGTTGTCTTGTTCTGTTCTCGTTATCTTCTAAATGAGGT
>NC_137051.1:9692500-9710000 GCF_032717465.1 Coenobita brevimanus
CGGGGGACAAAGGGCGCGAGGGTGGTCACAGAGGGAGGGAGCTTAATGATGGCAAACTCGCTATAACTTCCAGCACGGGCCGTCCTATTCATGCACCCAACTCCCTCCCTCCATCTCTCCGTCGTCTTCCCTTCTGTCTCTACCACTATCCTCCTCTTTCATCATTTTCTGTTCTCTCTCTCTCTCTCTCTCTCTCTCTCTCTCTCTCTCTCTCTCTCTCTCTCTCTCTATCTTCTTCCCTCCTTCCCTTCCTTTATCTCCACTTTCTTGTTCTTCCCTCCTGTCTTTTTCACTGTCTTACTCTCTCCCTAGTTTCTTCTCCCTGTCTCGTAACTTTCTTCTTTGCTCTCGTCTAATTGTCATCATTTCTTTTATATCAGAATCTTCATCCTCTCCCTCTCTCTGCCACTGTCTTCCTCCGTTTCCACTTTCTTCTTGCTGTCTTTCCATCTCCATTGCTTATTCCGTGTCTCTGCCACTGTCTACCTCTTTGTATGATCATCTTTATCGTCTCTGCCATCATCCCCCTCTGTCTCCATATCCTTCTCTCTCTCTCTGTCCATCTTCTCCTTCCCTCCCGTCTCTGCCACTGCCTTCCTTAGTCTCCATTTTATGCTGTCTGTTTCTCCATCTTCTTCACACTGCCCTACTTTCTGTTTTCTTATCACTATCTTTCCGTCTTCTTCCCTTCTGTCTCTGCCACCGTCTTCTCAGTTTTCATTATCTTCTCCCCCTCTTCGCGTTATTTCTTCTTCCTGGCTTCGTCACATTCGTTCTTTGTCTCCAGTTTATTCTCTCAGGCTCTCCATCTTTCTTTTCTCTCCAGTCTCGACCATTGAATCATTGTCTCTGTTTTCTCCTCTGCCTCCGTATCTGCCGTGTCTCTCCCACTATCTTTCTCCGTCTCCATTTGCACTCCCTCTCGTTCCATCTTCCTATTGTCCATTCCACACTTTCTTGTCACAGTCCTCGTCGCCATCTCTTCTTCCATATTTTTCCTTGCAGCGTTTACTACTACTACTACTGCTACTACTACTACTACTGCTACTACTATACTACTGCTACTACTACTACTACTACTACCTTCCTCTGCCTGTATTTTCTTCTCCCTGTCCCTTTCAACTTTTTTTTTATGTCTCAGTTTCTGTAATTTCTGCTTTGGTTTTATTTTCTTATTCTCCCCGTGTATCCCACTGTCTTCTGTTTCTTCTGCCCGCCTCTACCACTGTCTTCCACAGTTTACTCTACTTCTTCCTCTTTCACTTTATTTTTGTATAGCTTCAGCTGCATATTCTCTCTCTCTCTCTCTCTCTCTCTCTCTCTCTCTCTCTCTCTCTCTCTCTCTCTCTCTCTCTCTCTCACACACACACACACACACACACACACACACACACACACACACACACACACACACACACACACACACACACACACACACACACACACACACACACACACACACACACACACACACACACACTACCATCCTCTATCTGTTGTTGTAAGGTACTTGGGTTACCTAATTTGGCGTTGGGGTGTTTTTCTTGCATGCGGTTGATATTTTTTAGAGAACAAGCTCTTTCTTTTTTTACTTAATTCCAGTGAAGTTCCTTACAACAGCTTGGTTTTTACAATTGCGATCATGCTAATCACAATCAACTCATTTACATAACCATCACATAGTTCTCTCTCCCATTTTTCGTCTTTTGTTTCCTTACTCTGAACGAATATTTACTTGGGTGATTTTTCCTTTACTAGTCGGTTTTTTGGTAAGTTTTCTCTAGTTTTTGTATCTTCCTTGCCACCCTACCCATACCTCCACATCTCTCTCTCTCTCTGTCTCTCTCTCAGCCTCATTTCCTATCGCACCCGTCGATTTTACCACCCGTTTTCTCTAATATGCCCGCTCTTGCAGACATTTCTATACACTTCTACCCTTCCTCACGCCCTCCATCCTCGTCTTCTTCAAACGCCCCTCCCCTTCACCACTCCCTTTCACTCATCTTGCCCCATTCCTTTTGTCTTTCCTTTTCCATTTCCTTCGTTATCACCCCCACCTTCTTCGTCTTCTCCCCCGCCTTCTTCGTCTTCTCTCCCACTTTCTTCGTCTTTCCCCCCACTTTTTTTCGTCTCCTCCACCTTCCTCGTCTTCTCCGCCACCTTTTTTGTCTTCTCCCCCACCTTCTCCCTTCCGATTATTTTTTTCTCCACCTCCATACCATCCTTCCCATCCATATTATCGTCCACGCTCCCCCTTCGCCACAGTCAGTCTACCAGCTCTATTCCCTGCCTCTTTTCTCCCTATCATCCTTCCCACTTGTCATCCTTGTCTACCCATCCTTTTGCCTTTACCTCGATACTCTTCCTTTATCTTCAGTCTTGCCCATTCATACCTATTCTCCTTTTCTTCAGTTTTGTCTGTTGATATCCATTTCCATTCCTACTCCCCTCTCCTCTCATTTACTTCCATCTAGCTACTCATTCTCCCACCCTTCTCTTTCATCTCCCCTACTTTTCATTCATCCTCCCTTCGCCTTTCCCAGCCTTCCCATCACACCTTCATAATCAGTCCCTTCTCCCTTCCCTTCTTTCTATTCATTTGGTGTCCCTCCCTTCCCACTTGTGTTTTTGTCCTCTTACCTCTTCGTCTGCTTACCTACCTACCTACCTACCTACCTACTTCCCTCCCTCCCTACCTACCTACCTATCTACCGTCCATCCTTCTTTGTCTTCCTTCCTTCCTTCATTCATTCCTTTCCTGTCTCTTTACTCACTTGCCTACCTACTTATACTTTGTCCCTCCCTCCCAGCGTTCCCTGCCTCCATTCGTCCTCCCTTCCCCCCCCTCTCATTCAGCCTCTCTCCTTCCCAAACTCTGTCCTCACTCCCTCTTCTGATCACTAACTTTCATGGATACCCTAAAGGAAGAGAAGGAGGGAGGGAGGGAAGGAAGGATGTCACCGGGGCAGGGACGGAGGGAGGAAAAGCGGATGCATATATAATTGAGAGAGAGAGAGAGAGAGAGAGAGAGAGAGAGAGTTGATGTGGGTGCAGAAGTAGTGGGAGTGGGTGTAAAAGTGGGTGTGAGGATGGGAACGGGTGTCGGTGTGGGAGTGAGAGTGGGAGTTGATGTGGGAATGGGAATGGGTGTGAGGAAGGGAGTGAGCGTGGGAAAGGGAGCGGGCTTGGGAATGGGAATGGGTGTGGGAATGGGAATGGGTGTGAGAATAGGAGTGTGTGTGATCATAGGAGTGCGTGTGGGAATGGGAGTGGGTGTGGGAGTGGAAGTGGAAGGGAGTGTGGCTGTGGGAGTTGGAATGGGTGTAGGAATGGATGTTGATATGCGTGAGGGTGTAGGAGTCGGTATGAGAGTGGGAGTGGGTGTAGGAGTACGTGTGGAAGTGGATGTGGGTGTAGGGGTAACCGTAGGATGCAAGTGAGAGTGGTAGTGGGCGTGGGAGTGGGAGGATAAGATTTGGTGTGGGAGTTGGAAAATGGAATTGAGAGTCGGAGTGATAGTGGATCTGGGTGTAGGCGGGGGAGTGGAAGCGAGAGTGGGAATGGAAGTGAGTGTGGGAGCTGAAGTCGGAATGGATTGAAAGTGAGAGTGAAAGTGGAAGTAAGAGTGAGATTGGTAACGGGAGAGACAGATAGACAGAGAAACAGCTGTAGTGAAAGGAGTACGTATTGAACACAACAAAGCTTCAGAGAAAAAAGTGATGACATTGTCCTGCGTAACTTTACATCATCACTTCAGTCTGAAAAATTCTACGGCGACGAGATACCTGATTTCACAACTGAAATCAGAATTACAACAACAGAAACAACAACAACTACAACAACTGCGATATCATCATCAGCAACGACAACAACAGAAACATCAGCAACATCAGCAGAAGTATGAACATCAACAGCAACCATAGCTACAAAAGTAATTACGTTTACAACAACTACATTTACAACCCATACCCACAGCCACAGCATGAATTACAACTACTACTGCAACTACTTAAAATCTACATACCTTCTTATCTGGTATGTAGATAAAGCATTGGCTCCCAAACGCACTCCACTGAGGATCACAGGCATGTTTCCAGGGGCCGCGGGAAGGTCCAGAGAATGAGTACAGTATTTGACAAAAAAGGCGAAGTGTCAAAGAAAACAGAAGGAAAGAACTATTAACTGCGATTGTATTTTAAAGTAAGCCGATATCTCCAGGAAAGCAGTGTTGAAGCAACGTTTTGATCTCTTTTCGCACTGTAATTAAGCCCGACTCAGGAATAAGCCCTTTCTGACTCGAGAAACTTAAGGAATTCTTGATTTTCCAGCAATCTGCTTTGGTTAACTAAGGTTTTCAAGACGTGACAGTACACCAGGACGGAACCACGTGGATCCTCAGTATGACGTGCGATGTACCTCCTCCATCAGCATTAACCTAGGTTTGTTTTTTTCACCTACCTATTATTATCATGACGTTGCATTTTCATGTAAAGATGCAGCATGCTTGTCATTACATTTCATTAAATATTTATCGGCAGTAGTCTGCTCATGGATTAAATCTAATTCTGTTATTGGTAGGAGAAGCCTGTAATTCTGTTTCAGTTCAGGTCAGACAATTTTAGTCAGCTGAAAGTGAGTCTTAGGACCCGTAAAGTGATAGTAAAACAAATTCAATCGTAATTGGCTGTGTTCTGGTAGGGTGGGAAAAGACTGTTTGGGTCGCGATCAGGGAAGACTGTGAAGCATTCAGTTAGAGGAATGAAAATGAAATAGGACAAAATGAATGAGCCGAGAAGCAAACAGGAAGCAATAAAGCAGTGACTGGAAGGAAAGTCGGCAGTTAAGAAGAGACTATAAAGGAGGAATTATCGTTCGACTTGCTGAAGAAAAATGACATGAGCAATAGATCAGATTAAAACTTTCTTATTTCCCAAGTTGACCCAATGAATACGGGAACTCCAGAGAAAAAGCTGACACTCTCATCCTCCAGCGTCTCACTGGCTAATCCGTTTTAAATATGATAATTGTATTCAGATCCCGTAAAGAGAGTGGGGGAGGGAAGAGGTCGGAGGGGAAGGGTCTGTGGGAGTCTGACTTTGTTCGGAGGTCACAGGAAAATTATGCTTCTTCAATTACCGGCAGTAAAAAGAATAGGATAATAAAGAGAAACAATACCTCAGTGTAGAATTTAAAATACTGATTATCTCACTGTGGGTGATTTGCCCTTGGCGGAACAAGAGTCTGGCTGTAGGAAGAATGAAATAAAGACATTGGAGTGCATAGGCTGGTTTCCATGCAGTATCTCACCTGCCTCCCTGTGAAGCGTGGAAATTATTACCAGCTTTGTCACAGTAATTTATAGCATCCCTTTGCCTATTGAACTTAGGTTATGTATTAATTAGCTATATATTGCTTGACATACTAGTTTTCTCTCTTTTTTCGTAGTTCAGTTTCTCCTTAATTATCATAGAGATGTGTTAGAAAAACAAATGTTACTACTGAGTTTATATTTAATTAGATAATTATGTTAAGGAATGTGAGTAACGGGAAGATTTAGGAGAAGAGCGCACATTTCTCTTTAAATATCATGTGGAGAAAATGTGGTTATGCTGTAAATGTCGATATCCAGATGGAGAAGAGGATTCTTGAAGTAATTCTGGTGCATAAGATATTCTTTGAACATGTCAGATTTGGAGCGGGTATGGAGTACAGGCCCTTTAAATATGAGTGGTGGTAAGAGAAAAAATTAGTTTCTACCCCATTACAATCCCCTATGCTCTTCTATGTTTTATTTTTTATTAAGCTTATGGCACACCTGTTCATTACTGTTTGCTTTATCCTCAAATGAAACAAGCCACTGAAGAGTATAAAGGCTGTCAGTGAAAATATTATAATTCAGAAAGGAATATTCACATATAGTGTTTGCAGAGCCACGAGTTCAGGCTCTTCAGTGTTGCCATAACATATACACCGCCGATGTGTACACACCCGCGCTTACTGCCCACTGTCCCATTCCTCTGCTGTATACTGCCATTCGCTCATGTGTGACTAACAAGGAAAGCCTCTCATGTCACCCAAATCTGCTTTTGCACCCAGAGCACCTTAATGCCTACACCTACTTACTTCTGCACATTAGCACTGGTTTGCACACATGAAGCCGACATATTCGTACATTTCTGTTTATGATTCACCCAACTGTAATATATCTATACCTGTTCCAAAGGCCTTACCCAAATGTCTGTGTAGTCTTGAATTGCCACAGGTAACCACACTCCACTCCATTCTGCACTCACACCAGCACGCAATGTCTTTTATTTATTTTTTCGACTCTTGACATGTACTGTACTCGTACCTGAGAGCTCATTTCTAAAGGCCCAGCATTCACCTTCACATGCCACTCCTTCGGCGCTAATACCCAGCGTTCACACTAAATACATGCCAAGGCTGCCTCATTCAGGACTGCTTTGATGGCATTAGCGGCGGTGTTATGTAGCGCGTCGGTGATTCATGAGGACGATCAGTAAATTCTGCCCTGTCAGATTTCAGATAATCTAACTGTTCTCTACTCCCGGCTGGGATTGAACTTGCTTCCTTCCGAACAGCTTATACATTTCTTAACCGCTTAACCACCTCCTCCCCACGGTTGCAAAAGAACCCAAACTTACACTCTCCGCATACATCAATAAACAGCATGTCCCTGAGGAAATTTGAAGATATAAATTTTCTTGAGATAATCTTCACCACTGCTTTCACCCTATCTCTCACACACATCACAGCAACACCTACACCCGCGCCATTGACAGCAGTATGGACACACAGATATCCACATACAAACTCACACTCACACAGATACACCAAAACCCACACCCACGCTAAAATCCACACCCACAACCACATCATCAACCTCACGCTCACTCACACCCTCATTTATACCTTCACTCTCACTTTCACCCACACCTTAACTCATACCCGCACCCAAACTACACTCGTATCCACACACACACACACACACACACACACACACACACACACACACACACACACACACACACACACACACACACACACATGTTCTCGCTCTCATTCTAACTCATACCCACACTCAAACCCCCACCGATGTCCTAACCCACACCCGCTCCCACTGTTACACTCGCATCCACACCCACACTGTCTCTCACACAGTTTTCGCCTACATCCTATTGTTAATTTTCCGTGCAGCCACCACACAATGCCACTATATACCTATACTCTGTGAATTATCTTGATCTTGCCCCCAGAGGTTGTATTATGTAACCTTAAGTTGGTGATTTTTTTTTTTTTTTTTTTTGGGGGGGAGGGGGGAGAGTTAAGCAAACCTGAGATAGCTACTTCAGAGATAATTTACACAGGTATCATTACTTGGAGGTAATTGCAAGAGTTATTTTGGTAGGTACTTCAGATACATGGAACTCATTTGCATACGTTAAGGGCATATTCTTAGGACGAACATTAGAACATATTACTGTATGACCTTCGGGGTGGGTCCTCTGGAGTTACTACAGTTATATACATGGATAGAAAGTGCAAAGAATGAGAGTGATATTTTCACTGATATCCATCAACTTTATGTATGGATATCTTCGTGTATTACTAGGATTAGATATCAACCATCTTCTGTAACACATGTTTCAGCACGATGCGTACAGTAGGTGTATATTCATGTACACCTGCATATGTATTCCTCAATTTCCTAAATACCCGTGTATAAGTGTGGGTCTGTGATTTTGCCGTGGACGAGACACTCACACAGCCGTCCATGTGAAACCGATCCTGCTTCCCGGTACTGCTTTATGACGCTGATGTACTCACGATACCTTAGTGAACGAACGGACGTGAAATACATAGCACCATTTAAAATGCAACTCAAAACCCATTGCAACTCACATTGTCTTGGTCACGTTCTCAGTATTTTGTTCGGTTGACGTGTTTGAAAGTCATACCCGTACATTTGGCTGGACAGCCAGTCAGCAGTCTGTTGACCGTATTTCTGTTAATTGATATAATGACCTGTGTAGTGTCTCTGAAAATATGAGGACTCACCGCGCAGGTCGTAGAGTAACAGTCTTATTTTCGCTCATGAAATACGTTCTTAAAAGTACGAACATTATATGAGCAGCCCTGTTGCTATAGACCAGGTAATCCCATTCGAGCTAAGCTCCGCGTTATTCCTTTTAGTAATCAAGTTTACTGTTAAAGAAAATTTGTTATACATTATTGTTGTAAGTATAGTGAAACTGCTTCGATCGGGAATGAGTACTGATGGCAGTCAGGTAGAAGAACATATTATTTGATTTCCAAACTGAAAGCTGTTAAAACTCCTCGATTTAAAATTCATCCAGTCGTGAGCGATCAGTTGGACCATAGATTTCGCTGCTGTCACACCTCCTCCCCACTACTATATTTTAATAGCGTTTACAGTGACTAAGTTTGGCATATACATTGTATACATTGGTGAACAAAGAAGATATTCATTACACGTCCCCTCCCCGGAGGGGCTTGGGGACGGGTATTGTTGTCACTCGGTTTGTCTGTTAACAACTTTACGCGAAAACTACTGGTGTGGTTTTGACCAAAATTACAGGGATGGTGGGCTATGACCTTCTAATCACTCTATTAATTTTTGGGCCAAATTAGGCCAAGGCCCAGGCTGTCGGCCCAAAAAAGTGTATTTAAAAAGTCGTTTGTATTCCATAACTCCTTTCAGATTCATCTTATCGACATGAAAGCAAAACCTAGAGGTGCATCTTTCAAATCTGCTTTCTATAACATGCCTCATTACATCAGAGGGGTCACCCCCCAGTTAGCGGTAGGAAGGTCTGTGTCAGGTGGGTCGGGCCTAAAATTTCAAATGGACATAAAATAGTCAGTTTTCACCCGAATTACTCCAAATTTTATATGTGACATCTTTCACTAGATATCCGGTTGTGTTTATACGTCAACACTAAAATGACTGCCGGGGACGGGTTTGCTGTGCCTTGGCATCGCTTCTTGTTTATTACTGATTTCATCTTCATACAAAAAATAATTTTTTTAGCCAGGCCAAGTAAAAATATACTGTACCATTATCAAACTATCATTGTCTGATATTTCACTCTTGGATGGATATTCTCCATAGTTATTTTTACAGAAATTGCCAATAATGTGAGCAACTGAATAGAATATGCTAGAGTGTAAGAAAAACGAATAAGATACCTTGGGGAACAGAAGGGAGATTGAGGGAAAGGGGAGCCTGAGCCCTTACTCAGTCCCGGGGTCCAGGTAGAGGATGCTCAGGCTTGCCCGCCATGCTTTGCCGTCCTCACCATCCAGAACCTTTTTTTCTCCCACCCAGTATACCCATTGCACATCAGAAACATTAAGTAATCAGAATCTGTCTGAAAGGTGCTATCTCTTTGGCCTGAAAATTTCCACTGCTGAATAGCCGTTCTACGGGACTTGACGTGGCTGGAATTGCCAAATATATTTTTCACTTAGCATAATGGAGGAAAATGGACTTGCTGACTGCCCATCATGGCAGTGGTAGACCCTTTGATGGGGCATAAATAATTATCTGATATCAGCCTTGATTCGGGGTTCCAGATAAGAATGCCATGGCGGCGCCGACCGCACTGCTGACGAGACAAGAGCAGCATAGGCAGCACACCCCCATCGCGACCCCCATCCAGGTTTTGCTGCTGTCCCCCTCCTCACCATTGGGTGGAGGCCCTTCGGGTGCAGCGTTATCCACGGGTGCTTGGGCCGGGGGCGCTGCCTCAGGAGGAGGAACTGGGGGCTTGACGGGTGGTTGCGAGCGACCTGGGGCACCTGGACCCGGTTTTGGTCCTTGCGCAGCCCCTGGTCCTGGTGCAGCCCCTGGTCCTGGTGCAGCCCCTGGTCCTGGTGCAGCTCCTGGTCCTGGTGCAGCTCCTGGTCCTGGTGCAGGACCTTGTCCAGGCTCGCCGCCCTGCAGTAGATGAATTCGACGAGTGATATTTTTGCAAGTCATTTTTTTTTTCTCTCTAAAATCTTAATTAAGATTTTCGTATCAATTTACTATAGAAGAGGAGAAAACGAAGTAACGTAAGAGGAAGTGGAGATGGGAAGAAAGGAAAAGAAAACAAAGTTATAATGAAGAAATGATGAGAGAATAAAGAAACAAAGCAAAGGAGGAAGGAAGAACGAAGAGTGATGTAAAAGGAGTAGAAGAAAAGCAGATGAGAACGATGAAACGAATAAAGAAATGAGTACGTAAGGGTCATGGGCGAGGGGAACGGGAGCGAGCGGAGAGAAGGGACAACGAAGTAAGAGGTGTGAGGGGTGCAGGAGAGGAGAAAGGAAAAGGGCTCTATATATATATATATATATATATATATATATATATATATATATATATATATATATATATATATATATATATATATATATATATATATATATATATATATATATATATATATATATATATATATATATATATATATATATATATACTGTATATACTGTATATATATATATATATATATATATATATATATATATATTTCACCACAGATCATTGTTTTATTTGTTGAAGACTTACGGTAATGTTTTAGCAGCTAAGGGTTAGGTCATACTGGTGTAACCAATATGCTTTGATTACCAGCCGCGACATCGAAGCTGTTACCGTATTGTTTTCAGTTTGTGTGTGTGTGTGTGTGTGTGTGTGTGTGTGTGTGTGTGTGTGTGTGTGTGTGTGTGTGTGTTTTAGCACGATTACTTTGCAACCGCTCAAGATATATCATCACAAATTTTACCGGTGTGTAGTAAGGAAAAAAAAAAGCGATCACGAGTTCGAAATAGGTGAAAGTAGGTCAAAGTCTGTGTGTCTGTTACCCCGATAACTTGGCAACCGCTCAAGATATCATCACAAAATTTTACCTGTGTGTATTAGGGATGAAAATCTTCTACGAGTATTGTTTTCAGCATGTGTGTCTGTGTGTCCGTTAGCACAATGACTTCGCAACAGCTCAAGATACCTTCACAAGATTTTACAGGTTTGCAGTAGGGATGAAAATCTCCTACTGTGAAAGTAGGTCGAGGTCTGTGTGTCTGTTACCACGATAACTTCGCAGCCGCTCAAGATATCATCACAAAAATTCACAGGTGTGTAGTAGAGTTGAAAATCTTCTACGAAATCGAAATTGGTGAAAGTAGGTCAAGGTCAGGGTCATATTCCGAGCCACGCTAGAAATGTATCGGCTCGAGGCTAGTGTAATTCCCCCCTTGGTGGGGCCTCTAGTTACTTATGTTATCATTAATCATATAATGGAAGTATAAATCAGTGATGTTGTAAAGTATTTTATAGCTTCCATTGTTTCAGCTGTTTACTTACGTGGCACTTAGGTCTACTTATTTCAGTAATTTTTGTCTATTAGTCAAAAGTTACTAAGCTGATTCACACAATTTTCCACGGTTTATTATAATTGGAATATGTAGTCCACGTATTTAAAAAACACATTAATTTCCTAGTTAGGTCGGCCTTTACGATGTTTGTTTCACACCCATTCTAAATGGCATTCGTATGGTAATTTTGTGCCAGTCGAACGATATCAGTGAATTGGCTCTTAAAATATCCTGAAATTTCCTACACATCCATTCCCTCATCTGCACACATATCCTCCCTCACTCATGCCGACACCCACCCACACATACTCACACCCGCCCTCACTCATACCCTCACCTAACGCACATACCAGCCCTCACTCACACCCATCCCTACCCCCCCACACACATCCACACTCATATCCACATCCACACGCACACGCACGCCCACATCCACACCCACACTCACATCCATACCCATACCCACATCTACATCCACATCTACAGAAACCCACCCACACACATAAACCCAAATCCACAACCAGTCACATACCTACTGTACACTCACATCCAGACCCACACCTACACTCAGACTCACACTCACACCCAGACCACACTCACACTAACGCCTAAACCCACATTCACACCCATACCCACACTCACATCCAGACTCAGCGCCACACTCACATCCATACCCACACTCACGCCCATAATCAGCCCCACACCCATACCCACACTCACACCCAGACTCAGCCCCACACTGGTGATGCCTGGGCCAGCAATCACGCACAGTTTGTTTAATATCTGGTTACTCCTAATGCAGTGGCCTTGGCTGCTGTGTGTGGCTGTAGAGGTTGAGTGTGGCTGTGGTGGTTGAGTGTGGCTGTGGTGGCTAAGTGTAGCTGTGGTGATTGAGTGTGGCTGTGGTGGTTAAGTGTAGCTGTGGTGATTGAGTGTGGCTGTGGTGGTTTGGGTGTGGCTGTGGTGGTTGAGTGTGGCTGTGGTGGTTTGAGTGTGGCTGTGGTGGTTGAGTGTGGTTGTGGTGGTTGAGTGTGGCTATGCTGGTTGAGTGTGATTGTGGTGGTATAGTGTGGCTGTGTTGGTTGAGTGTGAATGTGGTGGTTAAGTGTGGTTGTGGTGGTTGATTATGGTGCTGAGCGTGACAGTGGTGGCTGTAGTAGTTATGGTGACTGTGGTGGCAGTGCTTGGCTTGTGGTAACAATAAGACTAATCTGTTGTTGCTCTATGGTTGACCCTAACTTGTGTGATGTGCGTGTGTATGTGGTGTGATGTGCGTGTGTATATGGGGTTTCTGTGTGCGTGTCTGTGTCTGTGTGGGAGGGTATGTGTGTGTGCATGTAGTGTGTGTTTGTGTTCATGTCTGTCTTTGTTTGTTTGCTTGCATGCTTGTTTGTGTGTATACTAGTATGTGTGTACGAGCCAGAGTGATAAAGTGATTGGCTGTAATGTGTGTGTTGGGCCTCAGTATTGACAGAGTGGGACATGAGGGGACTGTCTATGGCTTGCTGTGGTCAACTCTGGCTTTGGTCGGCCATGTAGCAGTGATTGGTGACCAGGGAATTCACTCTCGTCCTACAAATATCACTTTCGGGTCCGAAATTATATACTGTCTCAACCCCTTCGGTCCGTTGACGTAATATGATTTATTCTCATTGTCCATAGACAATTGTATATGCTTTAGGATAAGGGGTATTTGTAGCTTTCAGTAACAACTTCACTGTAAGAGAATTGTCCTAGATAAATAAAATTGTCTGGTGGCAGCAAGGATATAAAACCAATACGTCGTCGGAGCGTCGGAATTAATACATTTTTGCGATAAACTAGTATCCATGCCTGCAAATATCATCACAGGTGTCTTTGTTTTTGGCATTTCATCATTAAATGTTCACTGTTATTTGCATGTCAACAATTGTCAAGTGTTCTGTGGATTTTGAGTGAAGACAGTCTTATATACATGCAGTCTTAAACACAAGTTACGATTAGGAGTGTTTATAAATACGGTCCATGATTCGTTGTGAGTAAAACCTAACAAACCAAATAAATATTAAATCTTCCATAACGAGACCGTCGTGCGGATTGAAAGTGTACTTTTCAGATTATTTTACTTACCTTTTGGTAGACTCCTCAAACGGAAGCTGTTAGAAATAGCCTATGATGACCACGTTACCGTTAAGAGGTTCTGAAATGCTTAAAATTCTTAGTTTGGTAAACAGAGTGACAAGAAGGTCATCGCAGCGAAAATATTGAATGACTAGACTTATTACGCAGCAGTATAATTACTCAGAGTCAAGTCTTTTAGCAAATACATATACGAGCTGTAATCACCATTACCATAAGATTTAAATGATGAATCAGTTGTAACCTGTACTGACAGGCAAGAGAAAAGTGATATAAGTAAACCGAAGTGATCAACTAAGCCTGGTAGTACATATTTCAGCTTTGCTGGGAAAATGAAAAACAGTAAAAAAAAAAAAAAAAATGCTTTCTCCTGGATCTGCATGCTACCTCCCGGGAGCGGGTAGCAAGGAAAGTGTACTAAAAATAATAATAATTAAATAAACCACGAAATGAATACACCAGTTCAGTGCCATGAAAGCACCGAAATATTGTCAGAATAACCACACAGTCGGTAGGAAGGAGAAGACAGAGGATGGTGCAGACGGTGAGGAAGTGAATTCAAGAAAAACAATGATTGTTGATACTTATCCTAACATAAACGGGCACTGTTTTGTGAGTAGGGGACATTCACAAATTCACACAGTCGACACTGACAAAGGAATTATTCACACATTCGCCTAGATTCCCTAGAACAGTATTCGCACTAAGGAACACTGGTAAAGAATGTAGAAAGGTCGTGGCCGTTTCGAGAAGTGCACATGGGTTATTTTGGTTGCTGACCGATTTTCCTACCGTTGCACCACAGTTATCCCACCACACCCCTGATATGACCGTAGCGTAACTACGTAACTGACAAGGAACTCACCCAGATTAATTAACTGTTGATCAGAGAACTCCGGACCGGTTGTGGTAACCCAAGAAGTAATAAAAGAATACCGTGTTTTATTTTCTTTTACCGTCACGATGGAAACTGTTCGCGGTGACCCTTTCTTAGTTCCAACGTCCTCGGTGAAGATGCGGTGTTTGTAGATTTAGGCTTCCACTCTGCTTCTTCATGGCAGAAGTTGAAGGAAACTACTGACTGTGTGTACGCTGAATAAGGAGCGAACTTACCGTACGGTAGTATCTAACTGGATCTTACTGGACTCCCGGACTTGAGCTTTATCAACCTGTCAACGCCGAATATGAATGTGTAGGTAGTGACTGATGCTGTCTGGGTGGTGGAGACAAAGGAGTAATTAAGGACTGATTGATGGCTTGCGGAGGACTCAGGACCGATGGTATATGACTAATTGGTAACTGCGTGGTGACTGATTGCTGTGTGCTTGCCGGTGACTGTGACTGATGCCCCCCCAGTGAGGCGACTGAAGGACTGCTCTCACTCTCCCTGCTATATAAACACAGCCCTAATGTACCCCATCAGCGCACACACACTCATGGATCAACTTGGGTGATTGCCAGGATGAGGTGGATGTGCCATGGATGAGATGGATAGTGAGATGGATACTGAGATGTATTGTGGGAAGGATGACTTGTATACTGAGATGGCACGTGATGGGTGAAATGGATGTTGAGATGGATAATGACGTGAGTAATTTGATATTGAGATGAATACTGGAATGGATCATTTGATATTAATATGTATACTGATATGGATGATTAGATGCTAAGGTGGATACTGTGATGGATGAATTGGATATTGCCATGGAAATTGAGAAGAGGAGTTGGATAGTAAGATAAATACTGCCCTGGTAAAATGAATGGACGGGAAACACGAAAAAAAATAAATAAATAACTGAAGCCCTTTCCCATACTTCCCGTACACCCATTATATTAACTTATTGATGCGAATCAGGCACAAATTGTCATGAACAGATAGATGAACTTGATGTAACGGATGTGTAGAAGTGATGAAGAACGTATGACATGGTGGAGTGGATGGATAGATGGGTTGGATATGTGATGAAGGCGTAGGTGTTGGATGATGAAATACCATGTGCAGTGGATGAATAGAAGGATAGAATGTGTGTCGGATGCGTGAGTGTACTGAATAATGAAACAGGTGTTGACGTGAATGGATAGATGGGCTGGATCTGCGTTGGGTGCTAGGGTGTGGTAAATACAGATGTAAGAATTAAGTTGAATTGGGGGATGCATTGAATGCATACTGTAGATGAACTGGGGAGGTGGAGAGGTGGAACTTGTTTAGGAAAGGATGGGAGGATATGGTAGGTGCGGTGATGAACATACAGCTGAGATGAGAGTTAAGAGTTACTATTTTGAAAGGATAACCAAGAGACACTGTTATGTGGTTCAAAAATTCAAGGGGCCATAAGCTATTATAAAAGAGGATATAGTAATGCTGTAGGTGATAAGTGTGGTAAAAATACCGTGTTAGCGTTGTATATCCTGTGCTTTGCATCAACTACTTAGTCCATTCCCTGCGCCAGAGCCCTGTCATCGTACTAAGAAATGTCGTTACACTCGTCCATATTCAACCACGTGACCATTAATACCGAACTGCCGTCGGAACAAGTTACATTTGAGTTCCTTCCCTGAGGACAATTGTTTTCAGCTGATATAAAATGCGCGGGATCGTGAGGAATAATAGTAAAAACTCTTTAAACGAAATTCCAGTCTCTGTTATGTACCGGTATATGACAGATGGAGGACGGGAGGGAGAGGGAAAGAGTGACGGTCATTGACAATATGGCTGACACGGATGAAATGCTCCCCTGATGGATGGTTAATGCATGACTGACTGGAGTGATTGAAAGAAATAAAAGATTTTTCGTTACGCGGCTGATCTGTTGAAAGCGATAGTCGACGCGTAAAGCCTGATGGTTAGTTGTTGGGAGGCTGGGAGATTGAACAGGGAAATTGTGAATAGCTGTGGGACTGAATACTGAGAATGATATGAATGGTGAGCGATTGGAAGGTGAGTTTGAGTGATGGCGATTGAATGGTGGGATTGAATGGTGAATAGATAAGGGATTAAATACGACGTGAATTATGCGACTGAATTGTGTATCTGTGGGAGTGAATGGTGGGGCCGAATGTCCATGGGATTGAATAATAGGACTGCATGGTGAATGGCTGTGGGATTGAATGATGGGACAGAATGGTGAGTGGGTGTATGGTTGAATGATGGGACAGAATGGTGAGTGGGTGTGGGATTGAATGATGGGACAGAATGGTGAGTGGGTGTGTGGTTGAATGATGGGACAGAATGGTGAATGGGTGTGTGGTTGAATGATGGGACAGAATGATGAGTGGCTGTATGAATTAAAGATGGATTTAATGATTGGAGAACTGAATTGAATGACTGTAATATTGCTAGATTGTGGCATTGATTTGTCGTGGGCCTGAGTGTGTGTGTGTGTGTGTGTGTGTGTGTGTGTGTGTGTGTGTGTGTGTGAGTGTGTGTGTCCTAACTCTGACCTGTTAGTCGTTTCAGTAAGGCCCAGCAGTCGTCCTACATGCCACACTCCTTCACATATCACCACTTTGGTGCTAGTACCAACCGTCCCCATTGCATACATGCTTGGGTTGCCACATTCAAGGCTAATGCAATAATAAAAAGGGGTGCACTGAACGTCGGTGGGTCAAGTGGAAGATTAGTCAGTTCTGCTTAACGAAGATCACATCATTGCAGTATTTCCTGCCCCAGCTTGAAACTGAATGGCGGGATGGATGGATGGATGGGATTGGATGGATGGACTGAGTTGTGGGACTGGTGGTTGGGATTGGGTGGATAGACTGAGTGGTGGGACTGATGAGTGGGATTTGACGGCTGGACTGAGTGGTGGTATTGGATGGGGGACTGATGGACTTGCCTGTGTTGCTGCTAGTACCAGTCCTCCCCATGCACTTCCGCGGCTGCATCGCCAGGATTGCTTCACAAATCACTTGCCAATCCTCTTACTTTTTACGACTTCGTGTACTTTGCCAAATCCATTCATCCATGAGTTACTGTTCTTTA